>NC_047509.1:43363072-43448072 GCF_902827115.2 Pseudochaenichthys georgianus
ACGACAATCATTCTTCTCTGACATCATTACCAAAAACAAAAACAACGCACGTGCCTTGTTTGCTACCGTCGACAGACTAACTAACCCCCCAGTGTCAGTAGTCTCTGAATTTCTATCCACCAGGGCGTGCAATGATTTTGCCTCCTTTTTCACTGACAACATTCAGAAAATCAGACAAGCAGTCAGTGCCTCTGCATCAGGAACAGCAAATGTGTTGTCTCTGTGTCCAACTAACATCAATTCAGACACCATGACACAATTCCATCAGATTAATGATAAAAACCTAGAGGACATTATACAACTTCTGAAGTCCTCCTCCTGCTGCCTTGATATTATTCCAACAGGATTTTTCAAAGATGTTTTGCCTTGCATGGCCTCAGAACTACTTCATATAGTAAACAAATCTCTTCACTCAGGTATTTTTCCACAGGCCCTGAAAACTGCAGTCATTAAACCGCTCTTAAAAAAGAATAATCTAGATGCTTCAGTAATGAACAATTACAGGCCCATATCAAACCTGCCATTTCAATCAATCAATCAATCAATCAATGTTTATTTATATAGCCCAATATCACAAATGTTACATTTGTCTCAGTGGTCTTCACAGTGTGTACAGAATATCAGTATGACAATACGACACCCTCTGTCCTTAGACCCTCACATCGTACAAGGAAAAACTTCCAAAGAAAACCCAGTTTAAAGGGAAAAATGGGAGAAACCTCAGGGAGAGCAACAGAGGAGGGATCCCTCTCCCAGGACGGACAGACGTGCAATAGATGCCGTGCGTAAATTGAAAAGATAATACATTTGCAACATAGGTAGTCCAAATGTTTGGAAATGCATGTGTGTATAATAGGAAGATGAATCCACGAGGATATCCATCCAGGACCGATGATCCAGGACCACAGCCACGACTCAAGATCCAGCGCTCGCGATCCAGGACACAGGACCGCAGGATCATCCATGACTCCGGATCCCAGCGTATATAGACACCAAAAAGAAAGACATTTGGGGAAGCTGGGTTAATCGGAACATGAGTGTACACGGGTATAGACAGAGAGAAGGAAGAAGTAAGATGTCCCCCGACAAACTAAGCCTATATCAGCAAAACTAGGGGCTGAATCTAATCAGCCCTAACTATAAGCTTTATCAAAAAGGAAGGTCTTAAGCGCACTCTTAAAAACGGATAGGGTGTCTGCCGCCCGAACACAAACTGGAAGCTGATTCCACAAATGTGGAGCTTGATAAGAAAAGGCTCTGGCTCCCATTGTACTTTTAAAGATTCTAGGAACAACCAACAACCCTGCATTCTTGGAACGCAATGCCCTAGTAGGACAGTAGGGTATAATGAGTTCTTTAAGGTAAGATGGCGCCTGCCCATTAAGGGCTTTGTAGGCGAGAAGAATAATTTTAAATTCTATCCTGTGTTCTATAGGGAGCCAGTGTAAGGCAGCCAGAACAGGAGTAATGTGGTCCCTTTTCCTAACTCTGGTTAGTACACGAGCCGCAGCATTTTGAATCAGCTGAAGCGACTTGATTGACTTCTTGGTACTCCCTGATAATAAAGAGTTACAATAATCCAGCCTAGAAGTAACAAATGCATGGACTAGTTTCTCTGCATCGTTTTGAGGCAAGATATGCCTGATTTTTGCAATGTTACGTAGATGGAAGTAGGCGGTCCTTGAAATTGATTTTATGTGGGCGTTAAAGGATAAATCCTGATCAAATATAACACCAAGATTCCTTACAGTCTCACTGGAGGCCAAATTAATGCCATCCATAGTTAGTATGTCTTTAGATAATTTGTTTCGTAGATTCTTCGGGCCAAGTACAATAACTTCAGTTTTGGTCGTGTTTAACATCAAAAAGTTTAAGGTCATCCACGTTTTTAAGTCCTTAAGGCAGTCTTGAATTTTATTTAGATGATTAATTTCATCAGGCTTGATTGATAAATATAGTTGAGTATCATCCGCATAACAATGAAAGTTTACAGAATGATTCCTTATAATATTGCCTAACGGAAGCATATATAATGTGAACAAAATAGGTCCGAGCACTGAGCCCTGTGGCACTCCATGGCTAACTTTGGTTTGCGTGGAAGATTCATCGTTAACACGTACAAACTGAGAGCGTTCAGATAGATAGGACCTAAACCAGCCTAAAGCAGTTCCCTGTATGCCAACTAAGTGCTCTAGTCTTTGCAATAGGATATCATGGTCGATAGCATCAAATGCAGCACTAAGATCGAGCAAAACAAGAATAGAGACAAGTCCCTTGTCTGAGGCTATTAGAATATCATTTGTGACTTTAACCAGAGCTGTCTCTGTGCTATGATGTGTTCTAAAGCCAGACTGAAAATCTTCAAATAAATCATTGTTTTTTAAGTAATCACACAACTGTTTTGCGACCGCTTTCTCAAGAATTTTTGAGAGGAACGGAAGATTAGAAATAGGTCTATAGTTGGCTAAAACCTCTGGATCGAGGTTGTGCTTTTTAAGAAGCGGTTTTATCACTGCTACTTTGAATGATTGTGGAACATAGCCTGATAATAAAGACATATTCATAATATTTAATAAAGAAGTGCTAATTAATGGAAAAACTTCCTTCAACAGCTTAGTTGGAATTGGGTCTAACATGCACGTTGATGGTTTAGAAGAGAGAATCATTGAATGTAATTGTTCAAGGTTAATGGCTGAAAAGCATTCTAGTTTACTATCTAGTGTAATATTAGAACTTACGATTCCGGGAGCTGTTGATAACACTATACTGGTCGAAGGCAAGAGGTCATTAATTTTGTTTCTAAGAGTAACAATTTTATCGTTAAAAAAGCACATAAAATCATTACTACTGAGTGCTAAGGGAATAGAAGGCTCAATCGAGCTGTGGCTCTCTGTCAGCCTGGCTACAGTGCTGAAAAGAAATCTTGCATTATTCTTATTCTCATCTATTAATGAAGAGTAGTAGGCTGCTCTCGCTTTACGCAGTGCTTTCTTATATTCATTGAGAGTAATATGCCAAATGAAACGAGATTCTTCAAGTTTAGTGGAACGCCATATCCTTTCAAGTTGTCTAGACTTTTGCTTTATTTTGCGGGTTTCGGCATTATGCCATGGAGCTAATCTATGTTGTTTTATTTTCTTCTTTTTCAAAGGAGCAACAGAGTCTAATTTTATTCGCAGCGCATCTATAGCACTATCAACAACATGATCAATTTGGGGTGGTGTACATTTTGTATAAGTTTCCTCCCCTACATGCAGACATGCTATCGAGTTAAGTATTGGTTGAATCTCTTCCTTAAATGTGGCTATAGCACTAACAGATAGGTTTCTGCTGCAAGAGCTTTTGACTAATGCTTTGTAGTCTAGTAACAGTACTTCAAAAGTTACTAAGAAATGGTCGGATAAAGCAGGATTATGCGGTTCGACTAATAGTTGCTCAATTTCAATACCATAAGTCAGAACAAGGTCGAGAGTGTGATTATAACAGTGGGTTGGTTTATTTACACTCTGACAGAAACCAACAGAATCTAATATAGAGTTAAATGCAACAGTAAGGCTATTTTTATCATCGTCAACATGAATATTAAAGTCACCTACGATAATTACTTTGTCTGTTTTAAGAACCAAAGTTGATAAAAACTCAGAGAATTCTGATAAGAATTCTGAATAAGGACCTGGTGCACGATACACTGTAACAAATAAGATTGGCTGCAAAGTTTTCCAGGTCGGATGCGTAAGACTAAAAACGAGGCTTTCAAAATAGGTATAATTACATTTTGGTTAGTATTGATAAGTAAACTTGAGTCAAAGATTGCTGCAACTCCACCTCCTCGGCCCGTGCCTCGAGCAATATGAGTGTTGACATGGCTGGGTGGAGTGGCCTCATTTATGCTGACATATTCTTCATGTCTCAACCAAGTTTCAGTGAGACAGCATATATCAATATTATAATCTGATATTAAATCATTTACCAATATTGCTTTAGATGCTAGAGATCTTATGTTTAAGAGACCACATTTAATCTTCCTGTTTTGTTGCACTGTAGTAGTTGTTACATTTACTTTTATTAGGTTATTATGTATGACACCTCTATTAGGTTTTACCTTAAATTGTCCTTGGGCAGACACACACACCGCTAATATTGGGTATTTTATTGGGTTCGGGATTCCTATGGGTGACTGCCTAGGAGAGAGCGCAGAGAAGCGTGTAAGACTGCGACTCTGCCTCCTGGTCTCAACTCCAGTTTGTCATGGATTAAGTCCACAAAGCCCTGAGATGTTTGCCGAAATGAGATCTGCACCTTTCAAAGTAGGATGAATGCCGTCTCTCTTAATCAGACCAGGTTTTCCCCAGAAGGCTGTCCAATTATTTACGAAGCCCACATTGTTTGCTGGGCACCACCAAGACAACCAGCGCTGAAATGATGACATGCGGCTATACATGTCATCATTGATCAGATTGGGGAGGGGACCAGAGAAGATTACGGTGTCCGACATTGTTTTAGCATAACTACACACCGACTCCACATTAAGTTTGGTGCATTCTGATTGGCGTAAACGAACATCATTACCACCGACGTGAATAACAATCCTACTGTATTTACGTTTATCTTTAGCCAGCAGTTTAAGATGCGCCTCAACGTCGCCCGCTCTGGCCCCCGGAATGCATGTGACTGTGGAGGCTTCGGTCTCTAAATTCACGTGTCTCATAATAGAGCTACCAATAACCAGAGTTGGCTTCTCAGCGGGTGTCTCGCTGAGTGGGGAATATCTGTTAGATACGTGAACGGGTTGGTGGGGACCTGCGGGTTTCGCGTTATGCCCCTTCTGAACAGTCACCCAGCCTCCCTGCTGCTCGGGAGTTGCCGGGGGACGGCTAAGAAAAGCTACATTTTGCCGGTCCGCACATGCTAACATGGGCTTTACTTTAGCTGAGTTACTTTCTAAGATGCGGAGCCGGGCTTCTATGGCTATGATTCCCGCCTCCAACCTAACAACTATACTACATTTAACACATGTATCCTTACCAGTAAGGGAGGCCGGGAAGTAACCAAACATGAGACAGGAAGAGCAGGAAATAGCACCAGAAGGTGGGGAAAGAGCCATGGCTAGCTATCAAGCTAAAGTAGCTACCGTTAGCAAACCCGAAAAGAGTGTAGGCAACTGTGGAGTTACAGTCGCTAAGAGAAGGAGAGTTGTGAGTGCTTAAGCTGTAGTAACGTGTGATTACAACGTCAGGCAGTTGCCGTGATCAAGAGTTTTAAAACGATCGATTAAGTTTAAGTTAATAAGCTATCAGCAACAGAACAGGCACACGGGATACCCGGAGATGACAACAACAACAACCGGAAGTTACAACGTGCAACGTGCTCACCGCAATAGGTTCCTCCTTACCATTTCTAGGTAAGATCATTGAAAAAGTTGTTTTTCAACAGTTGAGTAATTTCTTGCATTTAAATAACTGTTTCGATGTGTTCCAGTCAGGCTTTCGTCCAAACCACAGCACTGAGACTGCTCTTGTAAAGGTCTTTAACGACATCCACTTAAACACAGACAGTGGCAGAACTTCAGTGTTAGTATTATTAGATCTCAGTGCTGCGTTTGACACTGTTGACCACAGCATATTACTAGACCGACTGGAAAACTGGGTGGGACTTTCGGAAACAGCTCTAAATTGGTTTGAATCCTACTTAAAGGACAGAAACAACTTTGTTTCTAGAGGTAAATACACATCTGAGTTGACAAATATGACATGTGGGGTTCCTCAAGGCTCCATCTTGGGGCCTCTTTAACATCTACATGCTACCACTGGCTCAGATAATGAAGAACAACAAAATAAGTTACCATAGCTATGCAGATGACACACAAATTTACGTAACAATTTCACCAGGAGACTATGCTCCAATTCAAACACTGAGTAAGTGCATTGAACAAATCAATGACTGGATGTGTCAGAACTTTCTCCAATTAAACAAAGATAAAACTGAGGTAATGGTCTTTGGAGCCAAGGCAGAACGTTTAAAAGTTAGCGCTGAGCTTCAGTCTGCAATGTTCAAACCAACAGATAAAGCCAGAAATCTAGGTGTAGTCATGGACTCTGACCTGAGTTTCAACAGTCACATTAAAACAGTTACTAAATCAGCCTACTATCACCTAAAGAATATATCTAGGATTAAAAGACTAATGTCACAGCAGGATTTGGAAAAACTTGTCCATGCCTTTATCTTCAGTAGACTCGACTACTGCAATGGTGTCTTCACAGGTCTCACTAAAAAATCTATTAGAAAGCTGCAGCTGATTCAGAACGCCGCTGCTCGAGTCCTCACTAACACTAAGAAAGTGGACCACATCACTCCTGTTCTGAAGTCTTTACACTGGCTTCCTGTGTGTCAAAGAATAGATTTCAAAATATTGCTGCTGGTTTATAAAGCACTGAATGGTTTAGGCCCAAAATACATTACTGACCTCCTGCTAAACTATGAACCATCCAGATCTCTCAGGTCTTCAGGGACTGGTCAGCTTTCTGTCCCCAGAGTCAGAACTAAACATGGTAAAGCAGCGTTCAGTTATTATGCTCCAAATATCTGGAACAAACTCCCAGAAACCTGCAGGTCCGCTGCAACTCTTACTACTTTTAAATCCAGGCTGAAGACTTTTCTTTTTGTCGGTGCTTTTAATTGAACTTTTCATATCTTAAACTGCACTGTAACTTTTATCCATGTACTTTTTCTTGTAATGTTTAAACGTAATTAAACTCCATGACATTTATGAGAGGGACTGCTCGAAAGCAGAGATATTTGGAATATCTGGCATCGACGGATGAAAAATAGTGTTTTGGTAACACGGAGTGTTTTGGTAACACTTTAAAGACTTTGTTATGGAAGCAAAGCAGGGGAGGGGGTGTGTACAGCCTCCTGAGGGTCCGATTGTGGATGTCATGCGAGCAAAATATGGTGAAGAAAGTCTGTCTAAATTCATATTTTAGACTGCACTGTAACTTTTATCCATGTATTTTTCCTTAATGTTTATTTTATTAGCACTGTAACTTTTATCCATGTACTTTTTCTTGTAATGTTTAATTGAACTATTCATATTTTAGACTGCACTGTAACTTTTATCCATGTATTTTTCCTTAATGTTTATTTTATTAGCTTTTCTTTTTTAATGCTTAATGTCTTTAATTTCTTTTTTGTAAAGCACTTTGAATTACCCTGCGTCGAAAAGTGCTATATAAATAAACTTGCCTTGCCTTGCCTTGCCTTGCCATGATCCACCATCCAGCAGTAACCATAGGGGTTATGAATGGGAATGTTGGTTAATGCTGAGGTTGCCAGTTGTAGGAATCAATTTAAGATGTTCTTCTTTTTTTGTAATGTAATTTCTGTTTATTTTATTAGTGACTTCCCGAGTATGCGAGGTTGCTGTCGACTGTCATTTGATTGGTGGTTTATATGTATAAATAGAAAAAGAGTTTGTAATATCACTTTTAATTCCAACAGACACACGGATAGTCAACACACTCAGGAAGTAGTGATCTGTTGCACACCCACATTGGAATCATAGACATTGTAGTGAGGTAAGTTTAAGTGTTTAATGTGTACAATAGACAACATGTATGTGAGTATAGGATTAGGCAATACCGAGAAGACATCTGTGACAGAACAAGACATGTGTTGACAGCTTACAGTAGGACAAGCAAAATAAAATCTTGAAATGACACACATTGCAAAACTATCTTTCAAGTGTAAGAAGTGGACAGGAACTTTGACTTCTGAGTTGTCCAACTTCAACAAACATGTTAAAGGGTATCACTCAGGCAGTCATTTGCTAAATTGACGAGGAGCCTTTAAAAAGTGTCACAGAAAACATGTGGCCAGAATCAACATCAGTCCATATCATGCTTGGAACTACTGATAGACAAGTAGCAGAGGACAAGACAACCAATCAGATCATCTGATCTACAGAAAATACATTATTCTTCACTCACATATTCATTGTGTGCTCAGTAAAGCCAGTGTGTCTGAACGCATTCATTGCATTAGTAAATGATTACACTCTTAAACAGAAGTAAACATGTTCTCTTAGTTTCCAGTGTAACGCTGACGGTACACACAGACCCCTCATCTATTATCACACCCTCTTAGCCTAGTTACCAGCTCATAGAGTGCTTTTGTGAACCCGGAAATATTGAGTACTCCAAAGTTTTATGTTAGAAATGTATAGTAAGGTCCCCAGCACATAGAAACTGCCAGAGGCTAACTTGCATTAATTAACATGAATTAGCATATGAAGGCAATAGTTCAAAAATGGCTTGGCCGATTTGGAACATTTTGGAGTTGTTTTGGAGGGTATTTAGGACGCTGAGTACATTTCTGAAATGTTTAGGATACAAATGGCAGTTTTGAGTTGATTAAAACTATAATGTTGATCCAACATTCATCAAAATCAGTCCACACCTACAGAAATAACTGTGGCCACTTTCTGGTTGAATCTGCCATTTTTTATCCTGAGAATGTCAGAAATGGTTTCAATATCCTCAAACAACAATACAACCACACCAAAATTGTACAAATCAGCCAAGCAATTGTGCTGTTGTCTGCATATGCTAATTATTGCAAATTAATAAATTTTATGATAATTGCCCAAAATATGAAAGTTAGCATCCAGCACTGCAGTGTCTATGTGCTGGTGACCCGTACTATACATTTCTGACATAACACTTTGGGGTGCTCAACATTTCCAGTTTCACAAAAGGACTTTATGAGCTGGCAAACAGACTGTCTCTACAGCCTGAACAAAATGAAACTGGTTGATATGAAAAATATAGCATTTTACATTGAATAGGTATAAGCTTTTTCCAGTCGTGTTTTTTCATATGCAGAGGGAAGTCACATCCATTTCAAAAAGCTTCCCAAATTGACTCAGCTTTGACCCAATCCACCAGATCTTCTGTGACCTCACTGCAGGATTTTATCTCGCGTGTCGGGGAGTCTGAGGGCCACCAGGCCCCCGCACACCAGCGCAGCGAAGGACAGCAGGATGGGCACGGCCCTGGTGACACCCACAAAGCTGGGGAAGATGGAGCTGCCGAGCACTGCCGCCAGCTTGCACAGAGCGTTCAGCAACCCGAAGGCGGTGGCCCTGAGAGGGGAGAGATACTGTGAGGTACTCTTCTGTTAAACCTTCCACTGAAACACAACTGTATTACTGCATCTACATCCAGTGGGGGAAAGTACAGTTACTTTACCTTATTCAGAGTATTTCTATTTTATGCTACTTTATACTTCTACTCCTCTACATTTAAAAGGGAAATCATATGATTTTACTGCATTACATTTATTTAAAAGTTTTAGCTATTTTAACAAACTCTAAAAATTAAACTAATGGACTCTTTAAGTCACAAAAGAGAACAAATATTTAAATATTCGACGACAAGTCAATCAGCACTTTGTTTGTCTACAACAGTAAAATGCTACTTGATGCAACCATTTTTATCTAGAAATGTTACATACTGTATCACAATTATATACACACTAACAAGCCATTTTTTTCAGAATGAATACTTTTAATCATTATACTTTAAGTACATTTAGCTGGTAATACTTTTGTACTTTTACTGAAGTAGGATGCAGGACTTTTACTTGTAATGGAATATTTTGCCAATAATGTATTGGTACTTTTACTCAAGTAAAGCATATGAATACCTCTTCCACAAGATTTACTTGAGTATTTCCATTTATTGTTACTTTATACTTCTATTTCAATACATTTCAGAGGCAAATATCATACTTGTTACTCCACCGCATGTATTTTTACATTCTCAGTTACTAGTTACTATGTACATATAAATAAATACACATGCAGATATGGTATAATGCCGTATTGTACTGCTAATCTAGACAGTATTTCAAGTATCTAAATTGCTCCACATTGACAAATTACAATACTAACATTCTCTTATATGTATAATATAGGATAACATAATAAATATAATAATATAAAACTGTGAAAAGATCCTTTCTGCAACAAGTACTTGAAGTACTCTACATGTGGCTGATACAGTAATGCTTCTTTACTTTATATTATTCTGAAATGGGACATTGTGCAGAATGAGTAGTTTTACTTTTTGTAAGGACATTTTAATTGGTACTTTTACAATCACATTTTTGTATTAGGAGTTTCACTTGTAATGGAGTACTTTACCACCATCGTATTTGTACTTTTACCAAAGTAAAGGATCTGAGTACCTTTCCCAACACATCTGACATACACATTGTATACAACAACAGAGTGTGGTACCTCTTGGAAGTGGGGAACAGCTCCACGGTCACCACCTGGATGCCGTTCCATGCCGCGACACTGACGCCGCAGAACAGACACTGCAGGGCGATGATCGCTGATTGGCTGAAGCTCAGGAACAGCAGGAAGGTGCAGCCAGCTGAAATGAGCATGGAGCCACCTGAGGAGAACACACACGCTCTATATGAATCTTGACATAGAGTCTCAATGTGGGTTTTCTATTCTGTTCATTTTTCTGGAGTGATTGAAAAGATAAGAAGAATTAAAGCAGCAACAACTACCAAAACTGAAAGGATAATGAAGCCCAACTCGAGATGACTAGTTATGTCTGTAACCTGACCAAGTCCTCACAGCTGCTCTCTGTAACTCAACTCTTCACCGATGAGGAACACCTACAGAAATAACTCCACCACAAGGCACAATCAGAGCACACTTTAGGGATGATGATAACTAACACTAACTATTTTACATTTACTCATCAATGTTGGAGTTGTGCTGTAAATGCATTCTTTTGATGTGTATGATTAACTTTAGTTCCTACATGTCATCAATAGTTGTTTCCTTGTTGTGGTGATAATGGCTGATACAACGGTTTGTAGTGTGAGGATGTTGCTACTCATTGTTGAGTCAGCAGTCAACGTTTGGCCGACTTCACACTTGAGCCGCAATCCAAAGGTGGGCTGATCTTGTACCGTTGGTTGAAATCTGATTATTTCTTTTTATTTCACTTACCATCTAAATAAGGCCACTTCAAAATATGATACGATGGAGGGTTCGAGTTCCTATGTGGTTGAAATGTGGTCCAGCGTCATTCATTCCATCACTAGAATGAGGCGGAATCATGTCACCAGCTAACAGAATACAAACACATTTAAATAGTTTGAGTTGATAGAAAGATTTTGCTCCAAATGTTTAGCAGAAAGTGGGAATGTATTCCTAACCATCCTAGCTATCCCTGCTTGACCAACTCCAAGGTGGGATTTGGTCACAGCTCATTGAACATCTAAACCCAACTAACCCCAGCATTCAACCTATCACAATCAATGTAGCCGCCATTTCTTTATGTGACCACCTAGCTGCTGTGCAGTTTTAAAAGGTGAGCATTTTTTCAGCGATATAAAACATGTTGAGTCTGCAGCCAATCTTCTGTCGCCTACACACTTGAGCCACAATGCCTTGCCTTTAAATTCGCATAGCAGCTGAAAAACGACACTTCAGAATATGAAAATTGTTGTTTTTTTTGTGACTGCATGGACTTATAGAAAAAGCGTCTTTCAATCAGAAGATTGAGGGTTCGAGTCCCTACGTGGTTGAGAGGTCCAGCATCATTAGAATACAAAAAGCGGAATTCTGTCTCCTGCCAACTCGAGCAGAATACAAACATTTGAAACGTTAGAGTGGATTCTGCTAACTTTCCGTTGTGAAGTCGGCAATCTACCTTTCAAGCTATCCCTGCTTCACCAGCCCCAAGCTGGGATTTGGTCCCACTTTATTAATACTGTGAACATATATAATTCTATTGTCTAAAAAAAACAACATCTAAATACAGCAGAGGAGCCCGGAGAGCACAGACCTCGGCCAAGGCCAACCCCAATATCACAACGTAACAATGATTTGTGTATCTGTCCGTGGTTCTGATGGAGAATAAAACTGGACAGGCAAGCACCCTCATTCCAAGATCAGGTTACCCCTCCCTCTGGACATTATGTGTTCTGTCTTCTCACAAGCGTTGTTTGGTGTTCCAAAATGTACCGTCATATTTATGTGTATCTACACAGAGAGATATATACAGGTTTGGACATGTCACGCATGGATAGTGCTGCGTACCTGGACTCACATTCAGGTTCAAGTCCGGACTCAAGTCCAGAGGTTCAGGTTCAGGTCCGGACTTATAAGTCCGGACCTGAACCCATGGCTTGTGTCAAGTTGTGTGAGTAACTAAAGTGAACTTATTGTGAGCTAATTATCAATTGAAAATTAACTCATAATCAACTCAAATTCAAACTCATCAGGTTTATTGTGCTCCCTTCCAACTTGTGTCTACATTTCTCTACAAAGTACAAATGTAAAAAAAACACTTTTTGCCACTTAGTCTACAAATGACTTATGACAGCAACTACAGTGAACTACTACAAAGTTCAAACATGTATTTCATTTACCAAACTAAAGTAACCAAACAGTCCCTGAGCTGACTGAGCCTATATCCCTAAAGCTTTGCTGAAAGGTAGAGTAGAGTAGACTATACGCATTACACTGTTACACACCTACTATACAGTATATAGGCTACACTGTAGTGACTACAGTCAGAGTGTACTGTACTGTCTGTACACCATGTATTTTCTACAACTCTACATGTGTACATTATACAGTACATACATACAAAATATCCAATATGGCGACCAGCAGCCCACGCTGTCCACTATGTCTAAGCCAATCACATCGCTAGCTTCCCTTGACGTCACACAGATCTCGCGAGCAGTTGCGATATTTTGCGAGAATTCGTGAGTTCAGTAATGGCCGCCATATTAGAAGCCGACATGATGTTTTTCGTCTTTTCTCAGCGCAAATTTGTCGATCTATGGAAGGTTTTAGATGGTTTAGAACAAAAAGGAGAATGTACGTAAGTGCTACTTTTTATGCGAGTCCAAGTACCAGTTCCCAACGTTCCGGTTTTAACCAGACTTGAACCGAAACTTTTTACAAGTCCAGTACCGGTTCGGCGTACCGGTACGCAGCACTACACATGGATAAGTAAAAGGTAAGACATTTCCAAAACTCACCTATGATCTTGACCCTGCCAATCTTCTCCATAAAGAGGGCAGAGATGATGTTGCCCGGCAACACAGCCAGACTTCCCAGGAAGCTGACCAGGTAGATGAGCACGTCGTTCTCCTCCACGGTGTCCAGGTGGCAGCCCTGTTTGTTGTGCTCGAAGGTGGTGTTCTCTATCCTACAGTCAATGAACTTCTCCTCCCACAGGTCTACAAAGAAACAACAGCATGACGAGGAAGATGAAGCTCATGAAAGATTCAGGGAAACGTATGGTGGGGTTTGTTTAATTAAAAATGTAATGCACTTTTTTACTTAGCCTTCACTGTTTTGGATATGTTGTACTCTATGCCTGAATGATCTTGTTATTGAGTTGTATGCTTATATCATTGTATGTAAATTGTTTGTCTAGTTTTGTGTGACTCAAAGATCTATAGGGACAACAATGAAAATGTCATTTCACTACTATCTGTATCCGTGTCCTACACAAATATATTCCGATCTGTACTTGGATTATTTTGGAAGTGAACAACAAATTAACTGTGTAGTGTACTATCATTGTTTGCATTCGATTTTCCCCTTTTTTTCGTGTTGCACAGCACGATTTTAAAAGCAATGTATTTCTACTGGTAATGTGTTTCGTGCCTGCAGCACGTCTTTTTCTCCGGTCGGGTCGTGGAAGACCGGAAGCTGTGTGGTTCATAAAAACATGTTCTTACTCAATATCAAGCCACAATTATTGCTTTTATTTTAAATCGTATAATTTTGGACTTTTGTTGCCATCTGTGAGGAAAATAAATGGGGCTCAGAGCCTCAGGATACTGAAATCTGTATTTTTTAAATCTTTTTTTCCTTCTAATTTGTTATTCTTTTCAAAATAACACACTGTTATTTACTCACCAATAACACACAATTATCCTTGCTTTTATTTATTGGTTTAATTCCATAATCTCGGACTTTTTTGGCGTCCGTCAGGAACTGAATTTCAAAATAAAAATAACCGGAAACAGACGTAGGCCTCTCAGAGTTTAGGATGGCCGAAGACACTACACTACCCATAATCCCCAGCTATCGTTTAGGACTACAGTCCCTGTGATTAATCTTCAAGCTCTGGGATTGAATGTTGGAGTGGCAGTGCGCCAAGGTTACGCAGAGCGTCAAACAGCTGTTTGAAATGGAACGAAACCACGCCAGACTATCCAAAACTGGAATCGAACGCCCCCCCAGAACTACACATGCTGGCTATTGTGTTTCGCAAAATGTTCTATGGGACGTCTCTACTGAACGTTTTCGTTTTTCCCACAATTAGAAGTTGCCAGTATTAAACACATTGGTGTTATCAAATGTAAAACATATAATTAATAAATGGGTGAAAATCGCTTGTGTCCATAATGCGCAGCATTAATATATAGCATTAATATATACCCACATGACAGCTCTTTGTTACTTGGTAATTCTACTCCACTACAATTCAGAGGTTAACCTGGTATTTTTACTCCACTGCATTTATTTGAGTTACTTTGCAGATTCTGATTAATGATGTGAAATATAAACAACCCTTAAATCAGACTTTAGTTACACCTGAGTAAAATTCAGGTAAGGTGATTGTCAAGTGCCAACAATCAGGAGAGATATTTGATAGTTGGTGCTTGAGAAGACTAAACATTTATCTGCAATTGACATGAATGGAAACGAGTAATAAAGTATATTCATTACTCGTTATTCTCTACTAGTAGTTAATTAAAGACTGTATATTATGGCTATTTTGCACATCCCTTTCAAGATTTCAAGATTTTCAAAGGTTTATTGACATATCATATATCATATACACGGTGTATGCAATGAATGAAAATATTGGGTCACAGGTTCCTCAACAGCGCATTACAAGACATCTATCAATATGTGTGTATACCTCCACCATTAAACTGTCATATTCTGCACATTTCTTATACTATCTGCATACATAAGAGTATAATTCATATGTATAATATCAGTTAAAATAAGTGCTTCAACATAGTTAACATTGCAGGAAAGCAATATGTTAGACGTTAAGTACTTTGTCAGGCTTAATATTTATCTGTAGATAGATACCCCCAAAGTTTTTTTCTTATTTAAAAGAAGACCTTAATCTAAAGTATTATTTAATGTTTAAATAAAGGTTAATTAGTTTGTCTGTTTTGCACATCCTCCTATTAATAACTGTGTACATCCTGCACTAAACTGTTTTATTGTAGAGATCACTTATAGTATCTTCTTGATTTTTTATATTCTATATTTATATCACAGACCTTCTACTTTCCCCCTCTGAAAGTATGTACTCTTAATATTTTTTTAATCAAATATAACACATAAAAACAATAATTCAATAACGTGCTTTAACCACTAGGCGGTGCACACAAGGTACACACAGCCATAATAACTTTGTATTATTAGTGTAGGACACTTATGTATAGAGTATGTACAACATCTGAAGATGTGTAGTTTTATTCATGCTTTCACATCATTTTACAGCATATTGCTATACTATTCCAGACTCAGTATTTACATTCTTATATTCAAAGAAAATCAGTAATATCTTTAAAAACTACAGTCCTTTTATATCAGCTGTGCACTGTTATGGTGTAAATATAACCTATGAATGAATGAATCTATGAATTAGATCAAATGTAAAAGTCAGCCGAATTAGTGTTGATACTGCAAGGAGACGTATTGTGTGAAGAGAAATTGAAGATGTTGTTTAATTGTTGATATATTTATGATCCACGTCAAGTATTCAGTTTCGGCTCAGTTACAGCCAATCCGTGTATTACAATGCCGTTATGTGATGACTTTCAAAGAGAAAAGCAAGAGCACTCGGAATTAAGTATTATTTTATTCTTTTAAAATGTTTTCCGGATTTCATATCATATAAACACCAAATCCCAGCATGCATTGCGGCTAAAACATCCAATCAGCGAGCTTAAACCATAGCTGAGGATCTTGGGTAATCGCTCGAAATGCCTACGTCTGTTTCCGGTTATTTTTATTTTGAAATTCAGTTCCTGACGGACGCCAAAAAAGCCCGAGATTATGGAATTAAACCAATAAATAAAAGCAAGGATAATTGAGTGTTATTGGTGAGTAAATAACAGTGTGTTATTTTGAAAAGAATAACAAATTAGAAGGAAAAAAAGATTTAAAAAATACAAATTTCAGTATTCTGACGCTCTGAGCCCCATTTATTTTCCTCACAGATGGCAACAAAAGTCCTAAATTATACGATTTAAAATAAAAGCAATAACTGTGGCTTGATATTGAGTAAGAACATGTTTTTATGAACCACACAACTTCCGGTCTTCCACGACCCGACCGGAGAAAAAGACGTGCTGCAGCCTGCAGGCACGAAACACGTTACCTGTAGAAATCAGTAGAAATACATTGCTTTTAAAATCGTGCTCTGCAACACGAAAAAAAGGGGGAAATCGTGTTGGTGAACACGAAATGCCACGAGACTGGGTTGTATATATAGCTGTTGGGGTCTGGATTAAATTAAATCGAGGAAATAGAATATTAAAGGCAAAAAAAGAGGAAAGACTAAAATTAGTGGGCAATATTGTATGATGTTCCTTTGTACTGGTAGGAGGTTCAGATGGAGCTTGAACCTGCTGTTATGTCTAGAATAGAAAATGAGGCCCTACTGGTACAATGGGTCAGAACCAGGTAAAACTAATTTCAAGTTACTCAACATATACTGTATTTCGCTGTCTAACCACTTCTTAATTTCTAAAGTATAATGATGTATGGTATCTAATACATTTAAATGATCAGTAAGGGAGAGAGGGGTAAGATGACCACAGCAACCTTTACTTCAGGACGTCTTCTGTCAATCACAATTATAATAATGCATCAAAGAAATGTGGTCTTGTGGCTTAACTTGCCACACTAAGGCGTACATTGATCCCAGTCGAGGGGTAAATTGAGCCATCTGGGGGTAAAATGACCAGTTGACTTTTCAAGTTTAAACCTGAGTTGTGTGATACAGGAATACTGTTTCTGTCAGTAATTCAGAGCATTTCTTTGGAGTAAGGCCAAGGAACTGGTCAGCAGTTTTTTTGATCTGGTCTGAAGCCCCTTCTCTCTCCTGTGTGAAGACCCTCTTTCCTCTGCTGTTCCTCTGTACCTCCTGTTTTCACTTCTCTACGCAGGGTTGACCTGTCAATATTTCTATCTTTTGCCACTGCCACAGCCTCTCCACCAGTGGCTGCTTTCTTCATCTCCTCAGTCTTTCTCTTGGGCTTTCTTGGCATGATGGCTTTACTACAATGTTTAAAACATCACAAACACATCAGTTGTGTACAACTATATTGAAAGAGCATTTTACACCACTTAACTCCAGTGCCTCATGGGGGGTTAAGATGAACTTTGCCTCACAGCCACTTTTTGGAAAAAACTTTGTAACTTAGTCCTTCATGCTAATCTTTAGCTAAATGATTCACATGGTGTTACACCTTGCTACATAACTGTAAACTGTAAATAACCAACCTGTGTGATATATATTTTCAGACCTGGATATATTTGCTTTGACAGAACAGTAATATAGCTGACATGTTGAAACCTGGAGAAGACATTTTTGTTAGGAAGTTTCGCAACAGAGTGAAGTGATCTGGAAGTTCTTTAAGAGCAGCCATGAAAAGAGCTGTTCAGAGTCTCTCGATGATGGAAAGGAGCTTCAACATTTCCTTTATAACCTCCTTTACCTGAGGATACACTGGACCATCCTTTACAAAGGGGAGGAGAAAATGTTGTCCCACAATTCATTGCAAACGATTGTGACGGAGAAACGAGCTAATATAAATTACGGTGCTTATTACGCATTTTAAAACTAATGCAATAACTTGCCAAATTGTTTAACCCCACGACGTGAGTCACAGAGGTTAAGCAATGGTGGTTAGGAAAAGACGGCCTGATGTGTGACAACTCTACCACAACCCTGGTCGGTAACAGAGTCTGTGAAATACAAGATTTTATTGTCAGCTTAAAAATTGACATCATAAAGATTCATAGTAAAATGTCATTTATTTAGAGTAATTATTAGGGGACGCAATATAAATAATTGTGCGACACATTTATCAACCACAAAAACACTTGAATTAATGAAACCATGGCCAAAACTCTCAAACTGTACCAGCTTCATTTCTTAAACTACCGTTCTTAATACATGTATTATGGACTAGAACTACATTATTGTTTAGGCAGCCTTTAATCTGTATACGTTTGGGATAACAAGTATTTAGGTTTTGTAATGCAGTGATGACAATTTAAGATGTCAAATAGTGAACCATTGTGTGATTTTTAATATTAAGTGTGAGCACTGCAAATACTTGTTTAAAGTATCTGGTTTTGAGAGGTGCCTGAAAATGATGGAATGCAGCAACGAGTACACATTTAGATGTAACCCTCTGAACCGTAACTGCTGCATCACTCTTGTTTTTTGAAATGGCCCCCTCCTGCTCCAGCTGAACCTACCTGTGTCAGAGAAGCGGGTGGAGCGGATGGTGCAGTTCTCAAACACAGTGTCTGTGGACCTGATGTCTTCAAAGCGACAGCCTTCAAACAGTGAGCCCTCAAACCTCACTGACTTCATCTCTATTTTGATGAACCTACGGGGGTGGGGTGGGACACACACACAAGCCAACAGACAAAAAAAACATGGACTCACTTCTATTGCTATGGCAGCTCAGAATTACACTGAACAAAAATATAAACGCAACACTTTTGTTTTTGCTCCCATTTTTCATGAGATGAACTCACAGATCTAAAACATTTTTTATATACACAAAATAACCATTTCTCTCAAATATTGTTCACAAATCTGGAAAAATCTGTGATAGTGAGCACTTCTCCTTTGCCGAGATAATCCATCCCACCTCACAGGTGTGGCATATCAAGATGCTGATTAGACAGCATGATTATTGCACAGGTGTGCCTTAGGCTGGCCACAATAAAAGGCCACTCTGAAACGTGCATTTTTGCTTTATTGGGGGGGTCTGGGGGGGTCAGAAAACCAGTATCTGGTTTTGAGGGGTAGGGGTAGGGGTAGGGTTAGGGTTAGGGTAATGTTGTGAATCGAGTGGCCCATGGTGGTGGTGGGGTTATGGTATGGGCAGGCATATGTAATGGACGACGAACACAGGCCACTCGATTCACAACATTACCCTAACCCTACCTCTACCCCTACCCCTCACACCAGATAATGCCTGGTTTTCGGACGTTTCAGAGTGGCCTTTTATTGTGGCCAGCCTAAGGCACACCTGTGCAATAATCATGCTGTCTAATCAGCATCTTGATATGCCACACCTGTGAGGTGGGATGGATTATCTCGGCAAAGGAGAAGTGCTCACTATCACAGATTTTTTCAGATTTGTGAACAATATTTGAGAGAAATGGTTATTTTGTGTAAATAGAACATGTTTTAGTTCTTTGAGTTCATCTCATAAAAAATGGGAGCAAAAACAAAAGTGTTGCGTTTATATTTTTGTTCAGTGTAGAAAGGTAAGAATGGGTTTGACTGGTTAATTCAACATGGCCGTCTCTGATATTACTGCCATGGAGTTCAAAGGGTGGAATGATCATCTCCATGGAAACATGATATAGTGTACTCCATTGGCAGCCTTGTTTATTATACCATCAATGCCGTATAATAAGTTAAAGCCCATTCTGTATTTTTCAATTCTGCAAAATGCATAGAAGTTAAATAATATACAATAGTACACCATACTGTATATCTGCAATGAACATGTCCTCGTGCAGAGTGTAACCCTAACCCTTGGGTTCTCTCGCTCATGTTGTTACAAAACCACACAGCAACACCAAGTCCAGCTCATGGTTTTAAAATTAAACTGTGGGAAACTTGGATGATACTTTAGAGGTGGTGCAAAGTTTGTTTAAAAGCTAGACTCAGATTGAAAGGAATAAAGAGATACAAATAGGTGCACATCAATTCAAAGAATATTATAGTGGCAAAATAGAAAAAACAAGTATGAAAGGTATCTTATTTGTTGTGGAATTAAAGATTACACAAAGGTCAAACTGAATTTACTCAGCACAGCGGTGAGACGTGAAGCCTGAGTAGCGTTGATGGGTTCTCTCAACCCTTTTTCGAAGGAAAACAGAACAGCAGACACTCGATATGACTTCATGTTGCTCTAACAAAATCAGGGGCTATATATTTACTGACTTGATAGTGTACCTGGCATATGCATGCATACACAGTGTATACCTTGTAAGGTGCAACGCCTTCATAAACCTGTAAGGATATTTACGGTGCACTTCTGTCATTTCTCTTCTGAACATTAACATATACAGTAAGAGATAATCTGCGCTCTTATTGCCAATGTTTTATGAGTTCCAGGGCATCGCATACATCAAAACACAGCATGCTAAACAGTTTCTGCTAACAACATAACTGAGAATGAAATGAATGATATTGTAGACCTCATCATAATCTTGTTCTTGTTCTTCATAATCTGCACTTTATTCCTTATTCCTAAGTATGTATGCTGCGTGTATTTTGTTGTCTTATGTTGTGATGTTTTGTTTTTGTTTTGATGGCACCCTTGAAAGGGAGAAGCATTTATTATTATCTCATTGTACATGTATAATGACATTAAACGATTATATTCTATTCTGTTATGTTCACGGGGATGAGGTGTTGATGAACCTTTTCTGGACAGTAAATTGAAAGTAGCTGTCTTTGGATAATGCTATTATGGTCTGAGGGTGATCTGATCCATCGGCCACCAATAATTACCGGCTCATTGTAGGTGGTCTCTACAAAGGCCTATCAGAAGAGCCGACGACATTCTAAATTCTAACGTTTTCAATACTCATTTGTACGATATATGGCCTGCTCTTCATTAGGATATCTCAGTGCCCTTAGTCTGTATTGCCTTCACACTCCTGACTACTTCCAAAGACTCATTACTCAGTTGTGAATACGTATTAAAGCTGAGCATCTCTTAGCACACATGTTCCAACTCAACCTCAAGACTCTACCTGCTGTGTGCGGACAATATCACTGCATAGCTTTGTGTTATGAAGATGATGCAGCGGTACATACGAGTCATTGATGTATTCCCCTTCTTTATGGATCTGGTTTTCTAAAGAAAAGTTGAAATGGAAGTTCTCCACTCGTTCTCCATGGAACACCTAAAGGAGGACAAAAAACATAAATACATTTTTTTAAACCAAGCAATGCCCTTTCAAACCATGATGATGTTTATTTATGAAGGTAGATATGGTGCAAAATGCGAGAGCTTGTAAAACCTGATGTGAGCACTTGCAGATGAATGTGTCGCTAAAGTAATTTTCACCTGTAGATGTGGGGGGAGGGAGGGGGGTAAGGGGCGGAGCTATCAGAACGACGAGGCGCAAACTCGGGTCACCAGTTTTTCCTGTTCACGCCGCAGCGTGACACACAAAACATCACACACAGCGAAAAAAAATTCGGTCAAGAAGCAAGAACTGCATACGTCACGCTTACGTCGGAGGGGGGCGAAATTAACCTGAACTAACAGTTTATGGAGAGTACGGCAAATACAAGTTGAAACAAGCAGTAGCGCTGAGCAAAGTGACTAGAACGCAACCACACACTTTATAAAGTCAGGCAACACTAACCAGGCTTCGTGTGATTCTGTTTATTTGTACCTTACTTTGACCATCCGTTCGCTGTCATTGATCATTGTGGAGAGCAGGCAGACGTTTTGTATTGTAGCAGCTATCAGATTAAATCAATACATGGGCTGCACAGGTTGTCATGTCCGACTATCACAAGTAGGGATGGGTACCGAGCCCCGGCATTAAACGGGCCCCAGGGCTGAATTATTAAAGACCGTGGTACCATTAAGCTCCGACATTTTTGGTCTTTTTATCGGTACTGGAGACATGTAAAAAATATATGTCATATGTATTATTGCTACACAAACATTATATTGCAGTTTTAGTGTCGCCAACTCCGTTTCTAACACGCAAAAAGACTGCAAAATGCGTATGATTTATTTGTTGTATTTTTGATCTTTCCAATCCAGACGAGAGATCTCTCTCTTCCCCGTCTGTGTGCGAGGGGGCGGAGCAGTTTACACACACGCAGACAAAGTTTACGTTACATGCATGCAACCAGGGGCGGACTGGCCATCGGGACGTTCGGGACGAATCCCGATGGGCCGGTAGCCCGGTACCGAAGTGGGCCGGTCGGACCACTCGACGCGGCCCACTGCCCCACTCCGATCGGCCCACTTCGGTACAGGTGAAATTGTAATCAGCTTAATGCTTGGCCCATGTATACGAGTGAACGTGGATCGCTTTATTTAGTGATCGGATACGATCGGAAAAGCATTCCATGTAAAGGGAATATTGCTAGGTTGTCAAACTTGTCAATCTTATGTTTTCGAAAGTAGGCTAATAGATGAACTGAAGGGGTTGGGCCGGGAGAGATGAGTCGTCTCTTCCAATTGGAAAGAGGGCGAGGCCCGCGTCAGAGGACAGTAAAAAAAGAAAGGGTGGGGCTGAAAAAGCCAGAATGAAAAAACAAAAATTGCTACATGAAGATGCTGGAACATTTTCGAAAATCACAGAGCTGTTTAGTATGATGAACCACAGACCCGGCATATAATGACAGCAGGTGCAGTGTGCAGGGCTGTGTTAATTTATGTTACTGTTAGCAATAGCATTAGTTGACTGAGAAAACCGTCATGGAAAAAGTTTAGTAATGTTACGACTAGTATAATATGCCCACGGCTGTGATTGACAACCTGGACAGCCAGTCAGAAGCTATAATGCCAATCAGAACCTAGAACGGGCTGCAGGGCTGGCCAGACTATTATATTGTGCATACAGTTAGATGCATTAGGATAGAGTCATATGCTCATGATATTACAAGTTAAATTATATAATATTAATATTATAATATTAAATAATTATATTAAATAATATTAATATTCAATAATATTAATATTGAATAATAAGGACAGAGAGATGTGTGGCCAATTCACTATTGTATTCATTTTAGTGATTGACATTACTGTGCATGATATTGTATTCCTTGAAGTTGGTTATTTAATACTGGACAAGTGCTCTCATAATGACTATTAGAATCATTTGTTGGTTAGACCACATGGCATTGATTAAATATCTGAGCTGCATGTGCATTGGCACTTCTTTTTGTTTACAGCCAGGCACAGGCAACCATTTTTGACTATACCCATTTGCTGTACTTTGTCCTTATTCCCAATTGTACATTCACGTTACTGACTCCTAGAGTCAGCCACTTTGACACACTTCACACATGACACGGACATTTTTAAGAAACATTAACTAAAGGAAGGTTTCATTTTGCACCTTACTCCTGTTGTCCATCTCTTTTATGTTATGGCTTGACTCTGGGGTTTTTTGTTTGCATATTTCTATGCCGTAACTCATACTGGTCCTCTCACGCACATACATTCTCCTTACAGTATACATACATAGGCTATATGAGTCCGTGTATCTACGGACCATTTGTTTTTCTTTATCAATCAATCAATCAATGTTTATTTATATAGCCCAATATCACAAATGTTACATTTGTCTCAGTGGTCTTCACAGTGTGTACAGAATATCAGTATGACAATACGACACCCTCTGTCCTTAGACCCTCACATCGTACAAGGAAAAACTTCCAAAGAAAACCCAGTTTAAAGGGAAAAATGGGAGAAACCTCAGGGAGAGCAACAGAGGAGGGATCCCTCTCCCAGGACGGACAGACGTGCAATAGATGCCGTGTGTAAATTATTAAAAAAGTAAACGGAAGAGCGTCTGAGAGGCGTTTTTGTCCTTTTGCTTTTTACCTTACTAAATGGTCTAATGGTCAGTGGAGCGAGGGGGGGGGGCCGTGAAACGCGCGGAAGTGATTTCAAAACAAAAAGCACTCGTTTGCTTGGAACAAAGAAAACGGCCAAGACACACATTGAGTCCAGAAAATGAATGTTATTAAGGGCTGTAAATATAATAAGCCTGTGTCTAAAATTGACAACAGGCTTATTATATTTACAGCCCTTGAGATACACTTTTGTGTTTAACAGCTGACCACCATGACATACTTTGTTTTAGTAGATTTCGCATGAGAGCAAAATGTATAAATATGAGTATTAAATTATATGAATATGAGAACAAAATGCATGAATGTGTGAGTGACAATATATGAATGTGTGCATTGACATATGATAATATGAGAGCAAAATGTATGAATGTGTGAGTGTAAATATATATGTGTGTGAGAGTGAAAATGTATGTATGTAAAAGGAGAATATATGTGTGTAAGAGTGAAAATGTATGTATGTAAAAGGAGCATATGTGTGTAAGAGTGAAAATATGCTGCATTTTGAATGTCCGATAGTCCACCATTTCCACCGGAAATATCAAACATTTAATAAAAGTGAAAAACAATGAACAAGACTTAACGTATTCATCATAATTAATTATATTTATTTCGTATGGATGTAGGATTTTTGACTTTGTTTAGAGCAGTGATCTTCTACTATATGAACATTTTGGACCCAAAATCACACAAAAAACGTAAAAACAGATTTGTTTCATATAGGTAACACAGACATACACAACGAAACCATTTAAAAGCTGGAAATATATACATGGGATGTCACTATGATAATGTGAAAGTTTGTTTGAGGTAGCATGGGATTTCATTCTGATAAGGCAAAAGTGTTATTATAAATATAATACAAATATATATATATACACATTATGTACAAAAATCAGTTTTTTCTGTCTTTATCTGTGCCACGCTTCAAAGCGGTTTCTGTCAACTACGACACAGAGGGCAACATCACAGGTTCCTCCTCCTCCATGTCAAAAAACAAGCTTAAAGCTTGACTCACGTTCAGAGTTCTCTTCATCATAGTTGAGTCTTCAAAACTCTAAATCTATCTAACTATATCTAAATTCTCAATGTTTGTCTGTCACTTTACTTCAATCGCAGTCTCCTGCAGCCTCTCTTCGTCTCCCGCCGCCTGTCTTCGTATATCTTCGTCTCTCTCCATTTCCCGCCGTCTCTCTTCGGTTCCCGCCGTCCCTCTTCGTCTCTTTTCGTCTCGTTTCGTATCACTCCGTTTACCTAATTACCTCACCCCCTCCCTGGTAAATACATCCTGTTGAGCAGGATCTACAGTTTACAGTATTTTCCGTTTCGTAAAATGATCAAATACGGTGAAGATATTCAAAAATGTGCTTCCATTTTTCATACTTTTGAAATGTATTAACTTTATATCATCGTATCTCCGTGTTTACTGGGTCTTTTTGCATGAAACAAAGACTGGGATATAGTTTCAAGCCAGTACTTTCGACAGAAACACACGGCAATGTTGTCCGGACTGTTGTTTTTATGCATGTGATCTGATCACGCCGGCGTGACGGTTGACTCCAAAGGGTTCATATTAAATACATATAAGTATTTTTACAAATTGTATTTAGAAATACTCTGTTGTAATTATTGATGCATACATGTGTTCATCCATTCAATGTGGCATCTGCTATAATGGGGTAAATGTATGATATTACTTAATAATACAATACATTATAATATATGATATGATAGTTTTATTAATTTCTTATTTCATAGTTTCTCATTATTATTATTTGTATCGCTCATCTTATTTTTGATTGTATTAATCTGTGTGAATCTTTGCTGTCCTGTTTTTCACTCTCACCCTGTTGCTGTTTGAACTACTGAATTTCCCCACGGGATTAATAAAGGTCCATCTTATCTCATCTTAATGTATAAATTGATTTACTTTAATCTACTGTACTGTGTAAAAACACCCCAACAATATTACAAGAAATATACTGCATAAAGCAAAGTATATACTTTATTTGACCTAAAATATTGATGTTTCTACAACACCCAGTTGTCTTTGTGTATTTTGTGAATGAAGCGCCATCTCATGGTTAAATCCTGTAATTGAACAAATGGGGAAATTGGGCAACGCCCTCTAGCAATTTGGCAACACCCCCAGCCACTGGCATCCGCTGGGCTTTTGACTGGGACACACCCATTTGAGTCTGATTTGGAGTGCTACATCTGTATGGGTGTTGAAAGATGTATCCATAGATCTCTTAATGTTTCTCTCAAAGTGCACCAGATTGATGCTTTTAACTTCAACATTTAAAAAGAAAATCTTCCCGGGGGACCATCCCCCCGGACCCCCCTAGAGGAGGTTAGGTCCCCCCCCACTTAAATCATGTCCACATGGATAGGAAACTAAATACATTTGCACACATTTTGTGTCCATATCTTTCTGTTTTGGTGGTCATGCCACAACCCTGCACGTGCATGCATACGCGAGTCATGGTGAGATATCTGGATTAAGAGGTTGCTTTTTCTTTGCACAGCATGGAAAAAAGGCCAAATGAATGGGCTGTGATTTTAGTATTTTTAAGCAGAGGTCAATAATTTGTACGGCTATCGGAGGATGTTGGAAAACTTGAAAAGGCCCTTGAGAGGAAAAAGGTTCCCCACCCCTGGTTTAAGGTTTGTGGCACAAGCAAACGACCAGCTTGTAGAACAGTATGGATAGAATCAAACAGTGGAGGTATGACTTCCAGCATTGACAGTTAAGAAGGGTCTAATTTGTTTAAAATGTTGCAAGTTGAATTTAATAGTATTTGATACTTTCTTAATGTGTTTCTTAAAAGTCAAGTTTGAGTCCAGTATGACTCCAAGATACTTGAAGTGGGAGACTAGTTCTGTTTCTGCTCCGTTTAAAAACACGTTGGATCCTTCGATTTTGACTGGTCGTTTACTGAACATCATGCATACTGTTTTTTTTTGCGCCGTTGGGGAGAAAATCAGCGACAGACAATGGCTGTGACTTGTGTGTGACTGACCCGAGCTTGCGCCTCGTCGTTCTGATAGCTCCGCCCCTTCACTCCCTCCCTCCACATCTACAGGTGAAAATTACTTTCATCACACATTCATCGCAAGAAGTGTAGCAAAAGTCAAGGCTGCAGATTTGTCGGTTTATACTGCCACAGAGCAGATTCGTGAAGTTGTAATGACTAATTTGAGTTGTAGTTGTAATGGAAAATATATTTTAAAAATATAAATGTGTCTGCAAGTTTCATCACTAAGTTGATTTTTTTTCTACAAGCTAGAATTTTTTTCTTCTGTGACTTCAAATTTGGTTCACAGATACGTGGATATGTTATACAAGTGTAAATGTATGCACACAAGCTCAGATTTTTTTTTCTGCAAGTGCTCACATCAGGTTTTACAAACTCTCGCATTTTGCACCATATCTACCTTCATATTTATTAGTGTAGATGTATATATTGCCGTCACAAAAGCAGGACAAAACGATCTGTTTTGTCATGAGTTCCATGAGCTGTTGTTGACCTTACCTTGACCTTGGACTCGTACTCCTCATACTGAAGGTGTTTGATCATGTCAGGGAACCAAACAGACAGGCCATAGTAACTGTGACAAAATGCAGAATGTAAAACACTGAATCAATAACAGGAGCAAACAACAACCAGAATGAAGCTGCACTCTGTATCACATAGTTATAAGACAGATAATCCTCTGCTTAATAAATGTTTTTGAGTTATTATATTAATGATTATTTAAAAATTATAATTTGTCATAGCCTTACTCTTCGAGTTATTCTACCATGTAAGTGTGACTCGTTTTAAATCTGTTAAATCTGTTTCTTATAGACTGGGTGATGATGTAATGCATGACATGGTTAACTTACCTGAAAGCCATACAGAACCAGATGATGGCCATGAAGAGCGTAGCAAACCTCAGCTCTGCAGACAGGAGTGATGCCACGTTCTTCAACACCTGGGACAAACATCCACACACAGCCGTGAACAACGCTACATCACAGTAAGCACACTGCAAAATGATCATCACAATATGATATCAGAGAGCGTTTCTGTTTTAGAGATAGTAGGGGGAAACCCATTTGTATTGGTTTCAGGATAGAACAATGGCCTAAAGCTATTTGAAGTTGTGTTGCATTTTGACCGTTAGAAGTTGCAGAATTACAATACTTAATTGAAATATAAAATGTACCAATAGCATTTTAGACAAAAGTCTAAGGCGGTGTTTACCCGAGAACGAAACGGGTTGTATCTGCTACTTTTCTCTCGCGTATAGCCCGTTCGTTCACACGAGGCCGTAACGGAACCGCAGAAACGGACCCCGCAAACGATAACCGGTCCCCAGGTGGATAGATCTGCGGACGGAACGCTCTGGGGGGCCAAACCATGGATGTATAATAAGAACTGGATACAGCGTGGGAGGCGGGGCCTCATTCATTCCTATGAGAGTTGCTCATTAGCGCATGATGATAAAACGGCCCAACTTTTGAGAGAGTGAAACGTCACCGATTACCCAGCATGCCTGAGAAGTACCCGTATGTGCGCTCATAGCGCATGCGCAACTTTAACCAACATGCTCGTTCACATCAAGCATGTCAATTTGCGTACACTTAACAGCACCGTGCGTTCATGACAGCATGGTAATGGCTTGTTATTATGCAGTTAGCAGCTAGCGGCTAGCTAGTAATTATGCTAATGTACACATTAATCGTTATGTACTTATATTACGCTGTAACAGGATCTAGTGATATCCAACAGAGCTCCATTTAGCATGAAATAATTATTGCACAAGCTTATTGCACTGTGTGTGTATATATATATATATATATATATATACACACAGTGCAATAAGCTTGTTAGTGCAATAAGAAGCTACAGGAACGTTAATCTACGTCGGTAATATTAACTTTATTTAATACAACATTTACGGTACAAGATTTACATCATACAGCCCATGTAGTATAATATTTTACAAATGATGAATTACAGCAAACATGTGCAATATATCCATTATTACAGCTCCGTGGGCTGGCAGTAAGGCGATATGGGTCCGTTGTTATTGTGCATCCATGGGTAAAGAGAAACTCATGTAGTACTGAACACGTAACATGAACGTGCCGGGCAGCGCGGTCCCGTGGGTTAGATGCGCGTTCATAATGCCGAGGGAAATAACTCTCAGAATAACGTTATTAGCACATTTTTACAACTTGAGGAACGAATGTTTTTAATAAGAGCTATACAAACGTTCATACTGGGTGGTTTATTTAGTTTAAAAAAAATTATCCAACGAGTTACAGACCACTCTTTCCCCATGTAAGTCAATGGGAAAAAGTGTTTCCGGGCCTGGCAACCAAGCGGATGTGCAGTACCGCCGTTTGGCCAGCACGAATATTTCCATCTGAGTCCGGCGCATTTCCTGGGGGCTTGGGCCAAACGGCTCAGTGTGTACGCCCAATACGATAATTTCCTGATAAGGATGAAGCCTTAGCCCCGCCTCTCCCCACCTCTGCTGCTCACTGCTGTAGCATGGTCAGTAGCTACTGCTACTGCTACTGACCATGCTACAGATGTTAGTGCACAATCTACAGCTCCTCTAACACAACCATCAGCAACAAGTGGACATGGAGAACTACATGAACTACATGTTGCTAAATCCACAACGGAGAATAAACAGAAGGGCAACCATGGCAACCATGCTCGGGGATCTTCTTCGCTGCTTTTGGTGTATTTTGTGGCAGAAGTCCAGCGCCACTTACAGGCCCGGCATATGTACTACAGCGTTTCCAGTAGTCTTGTGTGAACGGACACGTTAAATGAGCCGAATGCGTGTGAACGGAAGACTTTTTTGATAACAAATTCGGTCCGTTTGCGCTCCCGTGTAAATGGGGTCAAATAGGAAGGAGGCTATCATAGCTTATCTACTGTGGTCAACAGTCTAGAGAGAATGTACATGCATCACAGCTGTCAAGCTACAGCTAGTGGAGGACTGTATGTACTCTGCACATACTTAACCTAACGCTGGACCAACATGTTTCAGATCTTATCTCTACACTATTGTGTGTGCAGTACTTACCAGTTTACAGAGTGTGAGTGAGCGTACAGCCCATCGCTGTAAAGCTGTTCCTGTAGCGCTCTGAATCTCAATAAACTCATCCTCTGCTGTCTTAGGTGCCTTGATATGAGTCACCTGAAAATATATAAATTAATGAGAGTTAAAAAGAACCTATTTGTCAAAGAGGCTTCTCCTGGTGGACCTGCTGCCTTTTTGGGCTTCAATTCAACACAACTCAAGCTCCCTTCATTAACCACGAGACTACAAACATCTCTAGGATGTGGAATGTTTGACTTACCCTTTATCAACCTCAACATTTTGGAAGAAACCATGTACCAGAACACTCATATTGTTATAGACTCATAATGTCAGAAATGTTGATACGCCTAATTGTAGAACAAGCTACTTCCAATCATTAGCTTACTGTCAGCTTGAATCCTACTTAAGGCCCTTTTACGGGTGCACACAATTGGACACTATTGGATTGACCACCTCTCAATTAATCTCAATTTGAAAAAATGATGTGAATAATGACTGGAAATGACCAGATACAGTGCCTATACTGTGTCTGTGGGTAGCAGCAGTGTAACACTATTATCTGTACCTGTTTATATGCATGTTTTAAATGTCACCAGAAGATGAAGAAAGTGTTCTACACTGCTTCATTTGCTGTGCTGAATTTCCATAGCAGACACTTTCACATGAATACCACCAATGCTACCACTAATTTGAACAATGTGTATATTCAGGTGTCCGAGTTAGCCCTGACAGTGCCACATTGAGAAAGTTTGCACACTGCCATGACCTTGAAACTGAAAGAGCTAAATGGAATTCAGCTATCATTTATTCCTTCTAGTCTAACCTCTTAAAAATGTGACTGGCCATCGTGCAGGCAACCACCTCTCTTTTAGAGCCTTTAGTGGGCTCATTCTAAAGCAGGAATACATTTTTGACCTGGGATGATATGAAACTAGAAAACATGAGGAATATAATGCTGCAAAATGTCCTGCTAGCTTATTCGGGGGTAGACTAAATAACGCTTTAAGCTAATGCTTTGGATAAACGCGTCAGCTAACTGTAATGTAAAGTAATGCCATCCAGTTTGAAAAATAATCATGCAGTGTTTTGCAGGCAGAATACATGTGTTATTATCACCTATTTTAAAGGGTTGATATAAATATATCTCCATGCTAGACTCTAAACAGACTTAGAATTGCATAAAAATAACCGGCTGTCAAAAATTACTTGCAGATGTGAGGGGGAGGGGTTAGAGTGTAGTTGTCGAGAGTGAGGTTGAAGTTCTGGGATGTGGGGCCAAAGATGATGATGTCTGATTTGTCGCTGTTCAGTCGAAGGTAGTTTGTTTGCATCCAGGATTTGATTTCTAAGAGACGGTTGGTGAGTCTGGAGTTGGGTTGCGATGTCTTTTTGGAGATGTGAAGTTGGATGTCATCAGCATAGCAGTGGAAGTGAAGGCTTTGTCGACGGATTATTTTTACCAAGGGGGAGCATGTAGAGGAGGAACAGGAGGGGACCAAGCACCAAACCCTGGGGGACGCCTTGGGACAGAGCGGTGGTGGAGGAAGTGCAGATATTGATATGGATGAACTGTGGCCTGTACTACGAAGCAGGATTTGCGATTAGCGAGGTAACTTCAGGGTTAACTCTGAGTTTTCAGTCCTACGACGCTGGTTCACTTCTTACCGGGATAGATCTCCATGGTAACTGATGCTGAACACTTAATCTAACCGGAGCTCAGTGAAAGCACCGCCTGCTGACCAATCAGAGCTCTGTTTGCGGAGTTTAAAGCTATCAAGTCATATTACAGGATAAAGAAAAATACAGTTTAAACTGACGTTGCAGGAAAGACGGCCGGCAAAAATCAACTGACTGTGTGAACGTGAACATTAATAGAATATCACCTTCCATCTTCAGAGCAATCTGACTATTATTACATTAGCGTTAAGAAAGCTTTCTTAAATATCTGCCACAACATAAGTAACCGGATCAAAGTAACATTACGTACAGTCCACGGCACTGTGAGTGCAGACGTGTCCCATTATCATTCATATCACATCATAATATATATAATATATTTCCTTATCTGAGTCAGCTGAGCCGTATCTGGCCGTGCAACACTTACTGTACAGTGTCACATACTGTATGCAGAAGTATTATTTTAAGCAACACATTAAGTTGACGAAACACTCGAGTCAAATGTAATTAAAGTCAGATCCACTCGTTTCTTAGATGGGGCAGTGATATCATAAACCTGTTATTGTGCGAATTCAAACACTTAATTCAGCTGTTCTGTATTCACCTTGCAGGTGCAACTATGTTGCTTTTATCCTGGATAAAGTGTTTAAGTCATGGATGTTTAAAGTTTAACTTCTTCATATTTGTCTAACATGATAGTTTACTTTTCATTAATGAAGTATGACGCTGCCTCAGTACGCTTGTCCCTGTTTGTGATTGGTCAAATGTTGCTAACCCCGCCCCTTTCACGTGAACGTGCTCTCAGCTGGACAGAGAAACCCTGGGTTGAGTGACTGAGTTGATAACCAGCGTCGTAGGGCCGCTTAGCGAGAGCGCGTTTGTTAGGGTTAGTTAAGCCAGGTAACTCAAACATATCCAGGGTCTGTTGAACTGGCTTCGTCGTACATGGCACTGGTGTTTGTTGGTGAGGTAGGATTTCAGCCAGGATAGAGCACTCTCGGTAATTGTCAATTAAGCACGTTTTATTTCAGATGTATTGCCAGGACAAACATAAAGAGTGCAGGGCCGCATCGCAAATGAATCTTCACGTTCCCTCCTTTGAGACGATGTACACTAGCTTGGTAACATATCAATATCAATAGGGAAGAGCAGGAGAAGTATAACTGCAAAGATTTGGAATGCTAAACATTTTCTCATATCAAAATAATATATTAGCAGCTTGTTAAATGCATATTCAATGTGTACTCACAGTAAATACTTTTTCTGGCTGTCCCTTGGCCCTCCAGTTGGTGTCATGGACCTGCTTCAGGATCATCCAAGCCTCATCGTGCTTGGCTGTCTGCTCAACACAAACACAAACACACACACACACACACGCACGCACGCACGCACGCACGCACGCACGCACGCACGCACGCACGCACGCACGCACGCACGCACGCACGCACACACACACACACACACACACACACACACACACACACACACACACACACACACACACACACACACACACACACAGCAATGAGAACACTCGCTGAACCGAGGTTACTGCAAGTATGCCTTGCCACCGTGGTATAACCAAATATCAAGCAATGCACAATCAAGTATAAATGTGTAACACATTGTTTGTTTGACATCATATGGGTGTTGCTGGTCCTGTGTTAGAGTAGAATGAAGATGTGTGCAGTCTCACCTCCAGCAGGAAGCGGGGGCTCTCAGGCATGAAGGTGAGACCGACCAGGGAGGAGATAGCAGGAAGAGCTGCAACCAGGACAAACACCCTCCAGCTGTGGAACTGGAACTCTGTGCCCATACTGAACCCCCAGCCTACACACACACACACACACACACACACACACACACACACACACACACACACACACACACACACACACACACACACACACACACACACACACACACACACACACACACACACACACACACACACACACACACACACACACACACACACACTAGTTGGGGAGCAGTGCATGTCCAACAACATGTTTTCCTGAAGAATGTTGTCCACAGACTTTCCAGACTGGCAGTTTGTCAGGAGGAGAACTCCATGTTTAAATGGCCACACAAACCCCAAAAGGCTGCCCAGTGAGTAGCCATGGCAACGTTCAAGTGGTTATAGCATACAGAAAGGATGTATTGTTTGAGATTAGAGAAATCATCCATTGTCTGTATTCCTTTTTCTTTCCTTTAGGTGTTGAAACGTTAAGTAAATAACTGCATAACTCAGACACTTTAAAGTCACTAGTCTTTGACTAAACTATTTCTCAACCTGTCTGCTTCCTGAGAATATGTTGCAAGAGATACTGAATGTTGTCCATTTTACATTGAGAAAAGAACAGTGAACACCTCCTTCACTCTGTCTATGAAATGACTCATGTTGGGGTGGAACCCAAGTATTAGGAAAGTATCCATGAAGCTGCAACGAGCTGCTTTCCTATCCAGCAGCATTACTATGCTGTCTATTGAGCTGACTAAGCTCTTTAGATCTTACCATATCTGGGGATGATTCCCCAGGCGGTGAAGGAAGCGTAGATGCCTCCGATCATCCAGAACATACACAACCAGGACAGATGCTCGCCTCTCTTATCCATCTGGAGGAACTCGGAGAAGTACGAGTACACGATGGGCACTGTGCCACCAATACTGAGAGAACAGAGGAATAATGACAGAGAAAGAGTAATAATTACAACTAATACCTTAAGATGTATTAGCTGACCACTGAACTATAAACAACATACAAATGTTTCATTGTAAAAGTATTTCCACTTATTCAAATGTTGCAATGACAGAACAGATCCTATTTCAAGCATTACGAGAAGTGCCAAAAGTCATGTTGTAGCAAACAGAAAGTGCTTTAGTCGTCACATTCTGACTCTCTTCGTCTTCAGGCACACTCCCACACCTTGAACCCTATCATTGTCATTCCCTAACTGTCCACCAGAGGCCCTCAGACTTCTCCCCCAGGTCTCCTTCAGCTGCTGCACCATGACCTGGATTGTGTCACCCATAGCCTGCCTTCCTGTACCTGCCTGTAACATCCTGTATGTACATCTTTGCTTCTCTAGGAGGAAATAAGAGATTTCTAGTGTGAACTCAGCTTGAATAACGTGCCAGAATCACTCACTGAAAAGCGTTAATATGATGACATGTGGGTGCAGTTGTGTGGCACACACATGCAGGACACATGACATCTGCTGATAAGGCGAGCTGTTCTGCATCACATCCTCTGCTGAGCTCATGATGTGACCTCATTGCTCAGCCCGAGTGTCCCTGTGGACTACAGTGCGTCTGAGTGAGAACACTCTGCTGTGTAACTGCAATAACACCCTAACACACTCTGCATGCACGGTGTGGAGGTGATGATGTATCTATTAAAAAGCCTTTGAAAGACGTTGCAATAGGACATGTTACACATCTGGGGCTCTGGTTGAGCAAAGGGGAACTCCAACACCAGGACATGCTTAAGGTGAATGCGTTCTGGAGACAAAGGAGAGCCTGTCTACATGTAGGACACCCAGCTGATGTGCTCTGCACCTCTTTATGAAAGGTTTGGGTTGAGGAGAAAACCCACATGCTTTTACGCTGATTATCACATTTTTAGGGATTACAAATATTGAACTTATTTGGGAAAAATTGATTTAAACAAATGTAAACTGTGCTGAAGTATAGATGTTGGTTGCATTGGGGGATGTTAATACTTTGATGGATTTAAAATCCCGCCCACAGCCCTCTCTAAAGATCGAAACTCTGTTTTTTAGGGAACAGTGTTTCAACAACAGGCTTGACATATGTATGTCTCTGGAAGAGAACATACTATTCTTTCACAATGATTTTGTGATTTAGAATGATTACAAATGTTTATGTTCAAATGAAAACCTTACACAATACAGCCTGGTTGTTAAGTTAACAATAAGCATTAGCTTCTACAAACATTACATATTAAGTATGTATTATTAAGACCATCTTAAGACTACGCGGGTCCTGCTTGGAGTGGAAACATAAAACGTTCAACTCAGTAAGAGAAGGAGTGTGTGTGTGTGTGTGTGTGTGTGTGTGTGTGTGTGTGTGTGTGTGTGTGTGTGTGTGTGTGTGTGTGTGTGTGTGTGTGTGTGTGTGTGTGTGTGTGTGTGTGTGTGTGTGTGTGTGTGTGTGTGTGTGTGTGTGTGTGTGTGTGTGTGTGTGTATTACCCAACACCAGACAGCACCCTGAAGAAGAGGAAGAAGCCATATCCCTGGGCGAAGGCGGACAGGAAGGCAAAGACACAGTTTATAGCTAACGCAACGATCAGACAGCGCCGCCGGCCCACTTTGTCTGCTAGACCCCCCCACAGGAACGCTCCCACCATCATGCTCAGGAAGACGGTCAGACCTGCACAGAGAACAAGAAAAGTGGAATTGTATAAAGATATGACAAATCTGAAAAAACTATAGTGTCAGCTGCATGATAACTTTTGTTAGATGGTAATTAGCTTAGCTAGCTTCTGTTGCCCCTTTAATCAGACAGAACTCTGTCTCCAGTTTGGCAACTTTATTCTTCCAGATGGAACATTTATTACATTTGAGCAGACAGCTGCCATCAGGAGACAGCTGTTCAACTCTCATTTTCAACCAGCAGTCCATGTGTTGTTTTTGAAAGCATGGCCATGGTTGCTCTCTAACCTCAACCATATTATATATACTGTAACACATTAATGTGTTAGTGATTCATTTTGTCTTACTCCTAGGAATCTAACCTTTTCTGTGTGGGGACGTTTACGACCAACCCTGAGTCTGTTATCCGTCTTAAGGAATGGGAGGCGTCAGCTATTGTTGATATTATCAGGTCAACTATCGGGCACGGAGGGTTTTTATGACTGTGTGAGTGCTGGTTTCTAAGCACCACAGACAGGTGATCCAGTGTTTCCAGATGTGGGGCTATCTCCAAGTGTTCCCAGAATGTTTACGTCAGCCCCCCAATATGTAAGCTAGTTAAAAGGTCTATCGAGAGAGAGGATTCAGATTTGACATGGCAACCCACCGGTGCAGTCAGAACCTCTGGCTGTTGTGCGGCAGGGCTAAATTTCTCCGGCCGATACTTGTAATAAGCATCAGTGTTTGACATCAAAGCTCCAACTCTCCCGTGTCTCTCTGAGTCCTGACTCTCCATTGCTGCAGAAGTTTCCCTTACAGTATGTTCATGTCCCATTACATGACTTAGTTAATTTAGATGTTCGCTAAACTATCAAAGTACTGAGTTTGCCTTAAATTCGTTTTTTAACCTTAAACCTATCAAAGTTATGTTTGGGTCTGAATGGTCTGAATCCAACCAAATTAACCATAGCAGGAAGATTGAAAAATATGTATTTTTCCAAATTATTTTTAGGCTAATTTCAGGGGGAACAGACAAATGATGTCCTGCTAGTGTTTAAACATGATTAACCTTTCCACCTGCTGAATAATAATAATAATAATAATAATAATGCATTTATTTCATGTGACAGTCTTTACTGAAAGCTTTGTGTTGCCTCATTTAGAAGCTTGAACTGAATAGGGACACATTGCTGACATTTATAACAGGGATGAATAAAGGTGTATCTAATCTTACTGCAAAGTAAACCCCCTCTAGGTACTCAAATAAACACCAGGGTTGTGGTCAAATCATCCATTTTGGTTACGAAGGTCCCTAACAGAGTGAAGTGACTGGAAAGTTGTTCAGTGTCAGCCGTGAAATGAACTGTTAGGATTCTGGAGACGATAGGAAAGGAGCTTCAACGCTTCCCTTATAACTTCCTTTATCTTGGGATACACTGGACCTTCCTTACAAAAGAAAGGAGAAAATGCTGTCCCAGAATACCTTGCATCCGCAATATTTACCGGGACACAACATTCAGGAAAAACAACCGATCGTGACTGAGAAATGCGTATCATGTGAGTTACTGTGCTAATTGAACATTTTCCATCTAATGCCATAACTTCCCAAAGTGTTTATATATTTGAACATTAACAAGATTTTAAAGATAAAGGCAACCTATTAAGGAATACTATTATGGAATACGCTGCAAGTAAAACTTTGTCTAGAGGCACTTCCTACTGTAAATGCTTTTAAAGGTATGCTACGATTAGCCCTTCATGAAACATGTAACTGTTTTACCTGATGCTATTGCTGATGTGATTATGCTTCTTGCCACTGCACAAATGGCCTTCTGTATTTATATTTGAATTGTATGTTTTTTTTGTTTAATGCCTTTGTTTTATGTTGAAACTTGTTGTGTGCCGTGTTGGTCAGGACTCCCTGGAAGAAGAGATCTTGTATCTCAATGGGACATTCCTGGATAAATAAAGGATAAATAAAATAAAATTAACGTTACGCTAATTACTGTAAAATGAATCAAGTCTATATTTCATTTTATTTTACTCAGTTTACTGATTTTTGTGGGGTTTCTTAAACTCTTTCAACATGTTTGAATTGTGATATGCATAGGGATCGATGTGTACACCTAGCAAGTGATGTTTATATTGCAGAACGTTTTATTTAATTGAAATAAATAGATAAAACAAAAGGGTGATCGTGAGTGTGAGCAACCATTTGGTTTCACTTTCATTTTTTACTTCAATATACTTTTCAATGTTGTGAACGTTCATACAGTGCGCATCAAAAATCAAACAAAGCGCATTGGGCAACATATCTAGATGTGCTTTGTATAGGCAACCCTATGGACAACTGTTATTTTCCCATGGCAGACGCACATCAATAAGATCCACTCACGCATCATAATCACGTTGCCTGTAAGTAGTGCAGTCACCTTCTCTTAGCACTGCTTTTGTCTTTTCATAAATCCTGATACATTCTCCTTCACATCTTTCCTTAACCCCATGCAGTTTCTCATCGAGGTTAAGGGACAGTAGTCAGGAAAGATGATCTGATATTTTGTTAATTCAACCGCAACCCTGCCTGTATTTGCCATTTTTTCATCCTCTCATTTTCTTTCCAAAAGTCGGGTTAACTAACATACACGGAGGTCTTAGACTTAGACCATACCGCCGTATGATGTCAGCACTCTTTTTGCCTTAACATTTCAAGTACTTGAGGAGCAGCTTGCTTCTGAATATCCCCCCCACTGCTGCCAGAGACGGCGAGCATGTAACACTACACCTCAGTGTGCAGATGGCCATGCAGCAGGGAACAGCTGACTCTGTGACTCATCATATCGGGTCGGAAATTATAAAAACCATTAACATAAACTTTTTGAAACACATGAAAACCTTCAAAATGCACACCCTTGATACCAGTCCTAGCAGGGACGGCTGTAACCAACAGGCTGATATCTACTGTCGCTGAAACGCTGCACAGCTCTCTCCAAGGTCAGGATCGATCGCTCCGGCTGCATGCTGACTCAAAGTGTTTTTGAAAATACAGCGCTGTATCAAACTGAGGGGGGTGGAGTAGAAGAGTGAGCAGGAGTGATTTTGTTTCTCTGCCCATCTGCTGCTGAGTCTGGTGGTGGTGGGGGGGGGGTTGGATATAATGCTGATGATAGTCACAAAGAAGAAGAACTGCCCAGAGCACTTTCTTCTCTAACGGCCCGTCCACACAGCGGCGTGCGTTGACGCTCCCCCATTCACTTTGAATGGGGTGACGTCACTTTTAGCCGAAATGCATCGTGGGAAGCGACGTGGAGCGTAGCTGGCGTGGCTCGCTGCAAAAGTTGAGCAATGTTCAACTTTTGACGCCTCGGGAGAGGCGTCAGCCAATCGAATCATATGCCAGTACAAGCTCTAGCCAATCAAACCGCTGCTTGTGTGTCAGGGGCGGGAGATTCATGTGATTGGTTGTTGGTCGAGTTTCAGACACGCCCGCCGGCAAGCGTCAGTGCACGCCGCTGTGTGGACGGGCCGTAATCTCCTCTCCACTTGTCTACTACTTTATATCTCTTAAAGGGCCCATGTCATGCTTTTCCGGTTATTACCCGACCCCTTGTGTGTTATGAACAACCTGATCTCACCAGAAAGCGTGACTCCACCACGACTCCTTAACCGTTTCACATCATGACTTAACTGTTTCAGACGGTTATAGAACAATATCAGTCTTTACACATCATAACAATTGAACAGTTTTAAAGTTTCTCTTTCTTTCCCTCTTATATTGCAGTCCCTCACTCACTTTTTTTAAATTCAGTGTGAGAATTGAGCTGGAGCTTGTCCTGCCAGGAGTTTGTAAATCTGGGCTGACATGGAGTCAGGGCCATTCTCACACACATGCAGGTGCTCATTGGTTACAGTGATGCAAACACAGGTATGGGGAAAAAAGAGAGAACTATTCGAAGCAGAAAAAAAACAGCGTAATATACCATCTGACAAAGTCCTGTGCTATAATGCTCCAATTAACTGGCTATTCTATTCAGATCAATAGGAGACAGAGATGTTATAAATCAAGGGTTTTTATTATTATTTACAGCAGGGGTGGGGAACCTTTTTCCTTTCAATTTTTACAACATCCTCCAAGGGCCGTACAAATGATTGAACTCAACCTCTGCTTAAAAAAACTAAAATCACAGCCCATTAATTTGGCCTTTCTTTCATGCTGTGCAAATAAAAAGCAACCTCTTAATCCAGATATCTCACCATGACTCACGCATGCATGCACGTGCACGGTGTGGCATGACCACCAAAACAGAAAGATATGGACACAAGATGTGTGCAAATGTATTTAGTATCCTATCCATGTGAACATGATTTAAGTGGGGGGGGGGGGGGGGGGCCTAACCTCCTCTAGGGGGGTCCGGGGCATGCTCCCCCGGGAAGATTTTTTTTTTTTTAAATATTGAAGTTAAAGCATCAATCTGGTACACTTTGAGAGCAACATTAAGAGATCTATGGATACATCTCTCAACACCCATATGAAACAGAACTGTAAGCATATTTTTCTTTTTGGATATTTTACAAATCACTCCCCTTTAAAACTCTATTCTTGTTATTTTTAACAACTTTTTTGTTACTGTCATATAGTATTTTATACCTGTTTTTCATTTAGTCTCATTAATAACTATAATGATCATATCAAGGTGTGCCTTAACCTCACTGAGCTGAGGTTATTTGAGTCTCTCAGGAGAGAGCTCTCTTCCACCTGGTTGTAGAAAAGCGTTTTAAATTCGTTAGCATAGCTAGCTAACCAGATGCTAATAACAACAGATCGCCACTGTGCTTACAACTAAAGACACAGCCACGCAAACACTGCGGCATGTATACGGCTCCTTATGGGTACTACAATATTTTAAGGGCTGGAGCGGCGTTCCGGTGCTCTCTGTCAGCACTCCTTTCAGACGAGACATATACCACGTGAAGACACATTACGCTCGTGTTGTGTTCAAGGAACCTGTCCTTGGCCAGGAAAAACAGGTCCTCGCTTGTTTAATTATTTTTGCGGTCTAGATTTCACCCAAATCAGCGTTAAAAAAGCGGGAGGCGCCGAAAAATCCCCTATTAATGTATTGATTATAGCTCCGGGTCCGTATAGGTCGGCGTCCGGATCCGGACCGCGGTCCGCCTGTTGCCGACCCCTGCTGTAGGGAGTAAAACACTAACACAGAAAAGACCTGTCTATGCTGCCCCAGAACGCCTCGTTGGGGATTTCTCATTTTCCATTGTTTTCTTCCTGGGTTCTGTGACGTGTGAATACCCAAATCAACAACAAACGACCGTATTGGCCCAAATGGACCAATCCGCGGAGCACCTCACACTAGGGGTTTCACAACTACCAATATTTACTAGTCGACTATTTTTCAAAATAGCAGTCGACTAGTCGACTAGTCGTTGCGTCATAATAAAGACACACAAAGAGAGGTGTTCAACTGTATTTTATTTTAAATTTGTGTGACATGGCTGAGTAAATAACAAACAGTGCCTTAGTACATAACAAACAGTGACTTCGTAAATAATAAACGGTAACTGGACTCACCAAAATGTACAGCAAAAAACTTGCAAACTTAAATGCCACGTAAATCCATTGCGCAAAACACATTATTCGCTGTCCTCCGCGAACTTCGCAGCACTCTGGATTTTATCTCCCAGGTGTCTGTGATGTAGTGGGCAGTTATGGTGATGTATGGATCCATGGTGCAAGATGTCCACAGATCAGTTGTTAGTGAGACACTTTTATCTTTCATCTCATTGGCAATCCTCGCTTTCACAGTGTTGTACTGTAGCATGATGTTGCTCCAAAGTGTAGCATGTGACGGGATCTTATAGCCTGGCTCGAAAAACTTCATAATGTCCCTGAAGCCTTCTCCGGAAAGGGCAGAAAGTGGTCGAACATCCTTGACGACAAAGTTGATAAGCAAGTCTGTTATCTGCGGTCTTCTTTTGTCCGTAACGGGGCGCTTGGAAAAATCAATAATGCTCGTCTGTCTCTGTCCTGTGCTGACGGCGGTCCGTTGCTCACTGGTGCTGCTAGCATTACTGCTAGTGCTAGCTGTCGGCAGCGGGTGTTTCATTTTTAGGTGGTTGCGCATAGCAGAAGTATTTTTGTTGTACTTTAGTACAGATGTACACAACTGACACTTAACTGTGGAGTTGGTTACGTCTTCTTTGAAGTACTGCCATACATATGAATGTCGGACGTTTTTTGGAGCATTTTGCGGCACCTCGTTCACCTCCATTTTGTTCACGACTAGTTGACTAGGGCCTACAGCGCCGACTAGTGGTAAAGGTAGTCGACTAGTCGACTAGTCGATTAGTTGGTGAAACCCCTACCTCACACACCAGGATCCCACTAACAGGGAGTCCCCATTGACTTGCATAGAGCTCCCTGAACGCTGGTAATAGACAAGTTGGGATGGCGGAGAAATGCTCTCCGCAGACCCATTCTCACAGCGCTATAAACCTTTTTCTTACTCAATATCAAGCCACACTTATTGTTTTTACTGCGGCTGTGAGTGTTTGTGTGTGCTCAGGATGAGTTTAGCTTGTTCTCGCTGTATCGCCGACCCAGAAACCTGTTCGCTCCGTGCGGCAGCTGCGAGCAGCAACAATCAGAGCACACTGGGCTCACAGGGAGGGGGGGGGCAGGAGCTCCAACAAGCCTTGTAGGACAGAGAGTGAATACACATGCTATACAGAGATGCTGTGTGAGAAACCAATGCGATTTTGGAAAATTGCACAATATACATCTATTCTAGTAGACCTCAACAATGGAAATATGATCAGTAGAAATGGCCATGACATGTGACCTTTGATATTTCCTCCCTACTTCTTACTATCTCCCGCACCTTCCTTGTTTATCCTGCTGTTTATCCTGATTTCCTCTCTTGTACTCCCCCCCCCTTCTTCTGCTCTGTTTTTTTTCTCTCCTGTTCTCTGTTATCTTTGTCTTTGTCTTTATATTAATGGGGGAAGTAAATGGGGGCAGTGTTTCACACCATCAGTTGACAATCTCTCACACAAACGTATGCAGTTTAATTCAAGTTCTATACACACTGATGAGAGGCGTCAATGCAGCAGAGTGAGACTGTTCAATGTGAACATGTTAAAAAGTTAAATAGTAAAGTTTTGGAAGCAATGCGTGGGTTTGGGAGAGACTGGAGTCGTGTAAGAGTCTGTACAATTTGTATTCATCCACAATGGAGGCCAACATTTTCTTTTAGTATGTAAGGAACACATGGTGAGTGATGGAGATAGAAACGGATCATTTTGTTGGACAATGTGTTTAATCTCCTCACCCTTCCCTCTTTACTCCTCCCCCTCTTTGGATCTGTGTTCTCCTCTCAACTCCAAATATTGTTCCCTCACTTGCTCTACTCAAAGACCCCATAGACTGCAAACCTTGAGATGTGACTCTCTCACACCCTGCACATAACAGATCCTTCAAACAGCTACAGTTGGCAGTACACACAGATTTATAGCATCCTCACTGCCCATTAGCTAATTACTGCAGCAGTTAACTGGAAATCATTCACTCTCCCTTGACTGCCAGAGTGTGTGTGTGTGTGTGTGTGTGCGTGCGTGCGTGCGTGCGTGCGCATAGAGCTCAGTTTATAACTCGAACCCTGATTACAGGTATAAGAATGTCATTCATTATTACGTTACTTATTTGCTATCATGGCTGAAAATAAAAATGTCATTGAGCACCTCGAGGGCTCCCGAGGGGTGTGTGTGCTCTCCCCTATGTAGTATATAGTGCCGCGCACATATACTATCAGGACGTTACTGATGTGGTGCGGCCGCGGAGTGATACTGTATGTATGCAAGCCCGCATCTATGTACTCATGGAAAGGTCTACGGATACCTTTATTACTCTCCATGACCTGCGGTCGACTATATAGCATAAAGGACAATTACACCTTAAAACAACAGATACAGGAAAAGTTTCTTCCTTCAGTAGTCAGCAGTCACCTTTATAAATAAAGTGTTAGGTAGTAACCCTCCAACATTAAGCACCCTCTTCACCACTTCAAGTCATAGGTATATACCGTTTTATAGATTCAATAAACAGCGGTTCTTTACATGTACGGTACCGTAACCAGTGGCACACTAGGAATAAGGTTGCAAAATATGTTACCAATTGCCAGAGTGCATCACCCGTTACCTGCAGAAGGAAGCCATGCACGCATCGCAGCGCTGAAGGATAATATAGGGTCCGCTCTCTTTAACTCCAGTCGACTTTCTGCTGCTTTCCTACGTGGTGAAACGAAGACCAGCCGCTGTGTTCAGTGGCGTTTTTATATGTACAAAAGTGTTGGGGCACTTAGGGCCCATTCCAACACACTCTCACTCCCTAAGCGTCCAATAGCGACGTTTGGTCAGTGTCCGTGGCGTCCAATTGTGACGCTCCTAGGCTCCTTCAGCGTCATAAAGGGACGCAAATAGCTTTCAACTGATTGCAATGTATTCCCATCTGCGTCGGGATTTGACGCTCATGGAAGCACGGCATTCGTTTATGTCGGCTGCCCTTAAAGGCAATGTGAGCGTCCATTCCCATTGGATAACGGAGAATTGTACACCCGGAAGTAAGTATTCCCCTTACTGTCGATTGATTTTACAGTGATATCTGCACTACTTATCGACTAAAAAACACCAGATTATCCTTGTTAATTACACAATATTGATTGGTTTAAATTGTGTGCAATGCTTTTGTATTTTTCCCCTTCGATTCGGAGAAACAAATATTTTTTCTGAGTAAAGGATGGCAGAAGACACTACACTACCCAGAATCTCCAGCTATCGTTTGGACTACACCATGTGCTCTGTTTGACAAACCCCGTGATAGTCCTCAAGCTCTGTGATTGGAGAGTGTGCTCCGGGTTAAGCCGATTCTCGAACAGCACTTGAAATGGGATGGAACCATGGCAGACTGTCCAAAACTGGATTTGAACGGGTCCACCTCGTCCCCCACTTCCCCACCCCGTCCCCAGAACTACACATGCTGGCTATTCTGTTTCGCAACATGTTCTCTATGGCACGTCTCTACTGGGAGTTGTAGTTTTAAAAGACGTTTTCGTATTTCCCATAATAAGAAGTTGCCAGTATTAAACTGTGTACATCCCTGGAGGTTTAGGGGACAGGAAACACTCACATTTAAAACATATAATTAATAAATGGGTGAAAATTGCTTGTGCTCATAATGGGCAGTATTAATATATATACACACATGCCAGCTAAGGTCAGAAGAGCTTTATTTAACAGCTGGTCTTATGTTTGTGACCCCTGGGATAACATTACATTACATTAATTGATAAACCTGAAACATGTACTTGTCAAGGTTCAGAGGCACATTTTGCAAATATGGCAGTAGCCATCGATCAGCTTAAGATAAGATATACTTTATTGATCCCAAGTTGGAACATTTGCGTTACATCAGCATGTGTAACAGTTAAATAAGCAGTTGTGTTTATTTGAAAATCATTTAGTATAATCACACAAATTCTGTGTTTTATATTCAACAATTCTGTGTTCTTTATTTATTGATTGTTCAATACCTGACAAGGCCGGAGATGAAATATCTACATACATCTTATAAGAGTATAATACATTATGTATAACATCAGTTAAAATAAGTGCTTCAACATAGTTAACATTGCTGGAGGTATGCACACATATTGATAGATGTCTTGTAATGCACTATTGAGGAACCTGCAACCCAAGTTTTTCATTTAATGCAGAACTACACCATAGTTGTGTAGGCCTATATGTCAATAAACCTTAGAAAATCTTGAAATCTTGAAAGGGATGTGCAAAATAGTCATTATATACAGTCTTTAATTAACTATTAGTAGAGAATAACGAGTAATGAATATACTTTATAGGGATCCTATTAATATCTAATAATAAAAATAATTAAATTCAATAACATGCTTTAACCACCAGGTGTCCCTTCATATCAGCTGTGCACCTGTATGATGTAAATACAGCCTATCTACCAATTGGATCAAATATAAAAGTGAGCCGAATTAGTGTTGATACTGCAAGGAGACGTATTGTGTGAAAATAAATGTAAGATGTTGTTTAATGGCTGATATATTTATGATCCACGTCACGTTTTCAGTTCCTCATGTTTGTCGAGAGGTCTTCTCACCAGGGCTCTATAAATACAGAACTACGGCAGATATGTAATATGTAATGCAGCCGAACCGTGTATTACAATGCCGTTATGTGATGACTTTCAAAGAGAAAAGCAAGCACACTCGGAATAAAATATTATTATTTTTTTTTTTAAATGTTTTCGGGCTGTTTCCGCTATTTGTTAATGACGATGTGCTGTGAGATGTGAGACTGGAATTGCACAGGGGAAAATAACGTAGGCTATCTTTAGATGCGGATTTTGTTAAATGAATATGTTTAGGCTGTGGACCAACACTATACATTGACGGGGAAAGGGGTAGCAATAAAGATAACACCATTAAACAGTTACACAACATAACAGAAATAATATCGATAGCAGTGTCCCTAGCATCCACCTTGGTAACAATGAAAACGTCGCGATTTCCTGAAGTAATCTTCGTAATAACTAGCAAACTAAAGATCATGTACATCCACTGCACACATAATCTGAAATAACAACTCATATTTCTCGCATCAAATGACATCAAAACGCATTTTAATGGCCAAACTAACTTTAAAATAGACATTTTCCACCGAGAATAAAACGAAGTTCGGCCATGTTTTCTTTTTCTGCAGGGAGAAATGTGAAGATCATGTGACATAGACGCCAGCCATCGGAATGAATGGTGAAAAAAACGGGGTTTGTCAAACAGAGCACATGGTGTAGTCCAAACGATAGCTGGGGATTCTGGGTAGTGTAGTGTCTTCTGCCATCCTTTACTCAGAAAAAATATTTGTTTCTCCGAATCGAAGGGGAAAAATACAAAAGCATTGCACACAATTTAAACCAATCAATGTTGTGTAATTAACAAGGACAATCTGGTGTTTTTTAGTCGATGAGTAGTGCAGATATCACTGTAAAATCAATCGACAGTAAGAGGAATACTTACTTCCGGGTGTACAATTCTCCGTTATCTAATGGGAATGGACGCTCACATTGCCTTTAAGGGCAGCCGACATAAACGAATGCCGTGCTTCCATGAGCGTCAAATCCTGACGCAGATGGGAATACATTGCAATCAGTTGAAAGCTATTTGCGTCCCTTTATGACGCTGAAGGAGCCTAGGAGCGTCACAATTGGACGCCACGGACACTGACCAAACGTCGCTATTGGACGCTTAGGGAGTGAGAGTGTGTTGGAATAACACATTTATATACAGTGTAATTCAAATATTTCACTGCTTTTGTGATCCTAAAACTTTGGTAACCAAATCTAAAACACCAAAACAATTCGATCACATGAGTACATTTGTGTTTTCACAAGAGTTTTGAAGATTTTCGGAAAATCGGATGTCAAATTTTAAGCTTTTGAGCTACTTATCTCATCAAAGAGTGCTCTAAGGTGAGTAATTTGCATATATAGCAATACCAGAGATTGTCCTGAACATTTTGATATGCAACACATGGGGTGCCATGTTAGAACATTTAAAAAGGTGATTTAAGAAAACATCTACAAATCGAGAAAATACCCTTAGACTCCAGAGGTTACGCATCTGCAGTGAGGTTCATGGCTGGTGAGGCACTGGCACTGACTCTTCAGGTTTACAAATACAGATCTTACTTCGAGCTATTTACGAAAATCCTATGGAGAAATCTCATTGCTTTTTTCTCGAGGGAAGCCATGCGCAGCTTACTTCCGGGTTTTAGGACGCGTCACTGCAGCTCTCTCATCTCCTCTTCACACACCACACTTTTCTCGGCACACATACTTAAAGCCAATCAGCTCTGAATTATGTGAGATGACGTTTGGTGGGTATGTCAGCACAGTGCCCCTATGGTGATTAATTTGTTGCCGCACACATTGAATAGAAAAAGACTCTGAGCATGCACAGTGTAGTTTTTACAGCACCCATTCACTTAGACAGTGAGAGACAGGGGCTTGATGGGGCTTGACCCACATCGCTCAAAACGGCTCAATAGGCAAACTGTAGACACTAATTAGAAGAACTTACTTGCTCCTACTTGGAGCTAGAAGTTGAGCTTGGTGGAAAAGTAATGTCAAGCTGTGCTGTGTTGGTGGTAAAGGACTGGTCAAGGCTGGTGTCTCTTTGGCAGTCCCTGGTATTTTGGGGATGAAAATAATATGCAGATGTTACAAAGAGCTCTTTGGCCAGCATGATTTGGCCTTTGTTATGCATCAGAGGCCCCAGAGTCATTCAATCAGGCTTTGCAAAAGTGCCATCAGGCCCGTGTGCAGGCGCCTCCTTACGCCTCAGGAAAGGTCAAAGTGTGTGGAAGGAAGGCTTGTCGTGTTCCCGGTGGAGTGAGGAAGATTGTTGCTGCCACACAGGTGTGTGTTCCAAGATGGCAGGACGTTGATTTGTTTCTGTCTCTGTTAGTGTTTGTCTCATTCTCGTTCTTCTTGTGCATACTGACATTTTAGAATTTTTAATTAGCCTTTTAGACCCGTTTTTAAATTGGTCTGCTGCGCTTTTAAAAACGTTTTAAAAGCGTAAGTGTTTGGGCTGTTTTGTGCCGGTGCCTCGCTGTGACTGGATTGTTTGCTCTCTGCCTGAGCTGTCGCTCTTTCGGACTCTGGATTGTTGTCTGTCCTGCCGTGCTGTCGGGGGCTGGTTGACCTGAGCTGCGGATCCTGAATTGGGTGTGTTAAGGCACAATGTTGCCTAAAGCTACACTTGTGTTCCCTTTTTTCCTGGGATTAATTGTCAGCCCGCATGTCGGCAAAACTGACTGATTGCCTCCCAGCAATATCTCTGTTCACTTCGGACATTCGGATGGTGGAACCTCTGGAGCGCTGACTCTATCGGATAGTTTTTACCAAAAGCTGACGTTTCATGGCACGAAATGCGCTCTCCCGTATGCCCTTTTTACTCTGGACTCGCTAATTTCGAAGGATCGGAGCAGCCCCGCCCCCCTGAGGAGCGACGCGTCCAGAGCCCATGTGAAAAAATCATCTTCCAGACTGTTAATATTGTTACTGCTTTTACTCTCTGGTAACGTTAACATGAACCCTGGTCCTGAGTGTTTCTCTGCTTCCCTGCATCATTTGCCAACTCCGAATGAGTTTAGCTGTAGGCAAGGATTGGGTTTTCTGCATGTTAATGCTAGAAGCCTAGTGTCCAAATTAGATGTTTTCAAGACCTGGTTTTTAGTTGCTAAGCCTGATATTGTTGTAGTTTCTGAAACCTGGTTAAAACCGTCTGTCACTGACACTGTTATTCACATTGATGGATATAATGTATTCAGAGCAGATCGTAAGGGCAGAGCTGGTGGTGTTGCAATATACACTGCTGAGAAACTACAGTGCTCAGTCCTTCACTCAATTTAAATTCCAAGGCAATTTGAGTTTCTAGCAGTCCAAATAACTATAGCAAATGCTCCCCTCACTGTTATTGGCCTCCATCGGCCATCATGGATGCATCTACTAGCCTTACTGAATTGTTGTCTACGTTTTCTTCTGAAATCATATTATTGGGTGATTTAAATTGGGACTGGTTGAGTGATAAATCTTCACAGTTTAAGCAGGTTTGTGATTCTTTGAACTTAACTCAGCTTATTGATAGTCCCACTAGAATAAACCCTGCCAAACCCAATAACGATACCCTTATAGATGTCATTCTAACAAATGCAGCTCATAAGTATGTGTCTGTTGGTGTTTTTCCTAATGATATCAGCGACCATTGCACTATTGCATGCGTTAGGAGCACTAAGTTGCCCAAAGCCAAAAGCCTTATTGTGCTCAGGCGCTGCTTCAAACACTTCTCTGAGCAGGCTTTCCTACACGATCTGGCAGAGGTTAAATGGCACTTCATAGCGTTAATTCCATCTGTCGATGTTGCCGTCCAATTTGTCATTGATCACTTTTTATCGATTATTAATTGACATGCCCCCCTTAGAAAATTCAGAGTTAAGAATAGGAACACTCCATGGTTTACTAGAGAACTATCGGATCTAATTCATGATCGAAATAAGCAATGGTCCTTAGCTAGAAAGTCTAACACTAGTGATGACTGGCTTCTTTTTCGTGTCCTCAGAAATAAATGTTCAGCCCTTATTAAAAAAGCTAAAGCTGATTACTATCTGAGCTTAACCACTGATTGTTTTAATGACCATTCTAAGTTCTGGAAAACAATTAAATCACTTCAGAACAAGAAGGTTTCTAGTTTCCCAAAAAAACTGAAGGTCAGTGATTCTTTTATTTCAGATTCAGATGGTATGGCTAATGCTTTCAATGCTCACCTCAAAAAGGCTGGTCACATTTTTGATGAGCAAAGTCATGACTCTCTAAATGGTCGTACTCACAGCCCTAATCAAGAGATGAACTCCCCTGTTTTTGATTTAGCTTATTTCTCGGTCTCTGAAGTCTTACAGGGTTTGCAATCAATTGATCATAAAAAGTCTGCCGGGCCTGACGGCCTCGACCCGTTCTTTTTCAAAATTGCAGCTCAGATTATAGCACAACCAGTAACTGATATTTGTAATCTCTCCTGGTCCACTCACACACTGCCAGCTGTGTGGAAGCAAGCTCTGGTATCGCCCCTCTTGAAAGCTGGTGATCCCACAGAGTTAAATAACTATCGTCCTATCTCAAATCTTTCTGCGTTATCAAAGATTCTTGAGTCCCTAGTTTCCACTCAGCTAAAACCTTTTTTAAATTCACACAACATCCTTAACCCTATGCAATCTGTATTCAGATCAAAGCACAGTACTGTGACTGCCGGTCTGAAAGTCTTAGACGATATTAAGGCTGCTTTGGATAACAAATCTGTATGTGTTGCATTGTTTATTGACCTAGCCAAAGCATTTGACACTGTAGATCACCACATTATGTCTAATGTTATGTTGGTGTCTCGTTTCGGTCATAATGCCATTTGCTGGTTTCAGAGTTATCTAACCGACCGTACTCAATGCGTCAGGTTGGGTAGTACTGTCTCTGACCCTGTCACCTTGAAGAATGGAGTTCCACAGGGCTCTATTTTGGGGCCTTTACTCTTTTTATTATATGTAAACAATATTTGTAATCAGATGCAATGTTCTACCTATCATATGTATGCTGATGACACAATTGTATACTCATATGCTCCTTCTCTGGATATGGCCGTTTCCAATTTAAAATCTGATTTTATCACGCTGCAGCATGCACTTCTTGATTCCAAACTGCTTTTGAACAGTAAGAAAACCAAAGCAATGCTTTTTGCTCCCAAGTCAGCGTCCTCTTGCCTCTCCATTGACACCCTTGATGGCGTCTCTGTTGAGTTTGTCGATACCTACACATATCTGGGCTTTTGGTTGGACAGTAATCTCAACTTCAAACACCATATTAAAGTTCTAACTAAGAAATTGAAATTCACTCTTGGCTTCCTTTACAGACTTAAATGTTGTTTTTCAACTTCATCCCGTAAAAGGTTGGTCTCTGGCTTATTCCTGTCCCAGCTGGACTACGGTGATACCATTTATAGATTTGCCTGTCCCACTGTTTTGGCCAAACTTGACCCACTCTACCATGCTGCACTGCGTTATATATCAGATGCACCCTATAGGACTCATCATTGCACACTGTATAGCCTAACTGGATGGTCCTCACTTACTATGCGTAGGATGCAGCATTGATTTTTAATGTATAAAGCCATTTTAGGAAAGCTTCCACTGTACATATGTGCCAGATTTGCTCCAGTTTGTGACTCTTACAACCTCAGATCCAGTGCCTGGATACGGTTCCAGGTACCTGCTGAGGCTGAGGACTGAGGCTGGGAAAAGGAGTCTTTTTTATTATGGTCCTTGGTCTTGGAATGACCTTCAATCACGCCTCAAACTGAGGGCACTTGTCTCAATAGCATGTTTTAGATTGAAGTTGTCTGAAGTCCTTACCACCAGCTGCTCTTGCATTAATAAGTAGTGCACCTTTCTTACTGTTCTAATGTGCAAAATGTAGTGACTGCTTTTTTGTCTTTTGTTTTCTTAGTTATGTTCTCTGTATTTTATATGTTTGTGTTATGTGTAACGGTGCTGCCTTCTTGGCCAGGTCAGCATTGCAAATGAGATTCTATCTCAATGCTTTTATCTGGTTAAATAAAAGTTAAATACAAATAAAAAAACTTGCTCAGATCAGTATTCAAGTGGCACTGTAATGTTTGAGCCCTTGGTTTCTTGGTTGCAGTCGAAGTGTCAGTTCATTCTAGGAAGGTTCCTAACAGATTTAAATGACCCAGAAGTACCTCAGTGGCAGCCATGATAAGAGCTGTTGGCATTCTCTATATCAGGGGTGGCGAACCTTTTTCCTCTCAAGGGCCATTTCAATTTTTTCAACATCCTCCGAGGGCCGTACAAATTATTGACCTCTGCTTAAAAATACTAAAACACAGCAGATTTCGCCTTTCTTTCATGCTGTGCAAAGAAAAAGGAACCTCTTAATCCAGATATCTTACCATGACTCGCGTATGCATTCACGTGCACGGTTGTGGCAGGACCACCAAAACAGAAAGATATGGACACAAGATGTGTGCAAATGTATTTAGTTTCCTATCCATGTGGACATGATTTAAGTGACATTCTTTTTTTTTTGTTTGTTTAAATGTTGAAGTTAAAAGCATCAATCTGGTGCACTTTGAGGGCAACATTAGGAGATCTATGGATACATCTCGCCTCCCTACGCCTGCGGGTTATGGGTGGGAAAACTCTGACTGTTGTGTGTGCTTATGCACCAAACAGCAGTTCGGAGTATACAGCCTTCTTGGAGACCCTGGAAAGAGTCCTGTTTGGGGCTCCTGAAGGGGACTCTTTAATCTTGCTGGGAGACTTCAAGGCACATGTGGGCAATGATGGAGACACTTGGAGGGGCGTGATTGGGAGGAACGGCCCCCCTGATCTGAACTGGAGTGGTGGTTTGTTACTGGACTTCTGTGCTAGTCATGGATTGGCCATAACAAACACCATGTTCGAACATAAGGATGCTCATAAGTGTACGTGGTACCAGAGCACCCTAGGCAGAAGGTCCATGATCGATTTCGTTATCGTATCATTGGACCTGAGGCCGTATGTTTTGGATACTCGGGTAAAGAGAGGGGCGGAGTTGTCAACTGATCACCATCTGGTGGTGAGTTGGGTCGAGTGGCGGGGGAAGCCTCTGGATAGACCTGGTAAGCCCAAACGTGTAGTTCGGGTGAACTGGGAACGTCTGGAGGAGGCCCAGGTTCAGGAGGCCTTCAACTCACACCTCCGGCGGAGCTTGGGGACATTGAACCAGAGTGGTCGGTGTACAAAGCCTCTATTGCCGAAGCCGCGGCGGGGAGCTGTGGCCTCAAGGTCTTAGGTGCCTCAAGGGGCGGTAACCCTCGAACCTCCTGGTGGACACCGGTGGTCAGGGAAGCCGTCCGACTGAAGAAGGAGGCCTTCAGGGATTTGTTATCCCGGGGGACTCCCGAGGCAGTTGCAAGGTACCGACAGGCCCGAAGGGCAGCAGCCTCAGCCGTGGCCGAGGCAAAGCAGCGGGTGTGGGAGAAGTTCGGAGAAGACATGGAGAAGGACTTTCGGGCGGCACCAAAGTTGTTCTGGAAAACTGTCCGACACCTCAGGAGGGAGAAGCAGGGGCCATCCAAGCTGTGTACAGTAGGGGTGTTGAAAATAATCGTTTCTACGATGCATTGCGATGCGGACGTGGACGATTCGGTCTCGATGCAGTGACGGAAGATAATCGGTTATAGAGTAGTAACGTTGCTTCCTGATTTTCCGGCCGCGGCTTTACTATAACATTTTTTCTGTCACTTTAATATCAAATCGGTCGGTGACGCAGAGATCAGGGAACAGACGTGACAGCGGCACAGCAACACGGCAACAAGTCTGCTTTATCCACCAACACAAGAACACCAGTCCAGAACCGACAGCAGAAGGACCCGCTCTCAATCACTCCGTGTCAGAGACACAGGGTCCCTGTGTCTCTGAGCCGCAGCAACACGGAGTGTGTGACAGGGATTTATGTTTTTCAAAAATAATCGCGTTACAATCATGTCAGATTTTTGGTGGATTTAATTAAGTCTTGGATTGCAAAGTATGAATGTCCTCTACCAATTTTCAGACGATATATACGTGTGTAAAGTTTGTGAAGGCAGGAGGAAAAAAGCTTCCGCGATCACCGTCTCCCCTCCGTTCCTCCAAGCCCCGCCCCCTCCCTGAAAAATAATGAGTGACAGGCTGATAGTGACCCGATAGAAACTTTATTATTCACTTAATCACTGAGATATAATGCAGCTAATTTAATCTCAAACATTCATGGGATTTATGTAACAGTAAGACAGAGAATGTAAGTGTGCACCCACATGCACTATTTTTGTTTGTATATGCTGTTGTAAATACTCCTGTTGTCTGCTGTGTTCAGACTCAAGTCATGTATGTGATGCCTCATTCAGGACATTCAGTGTCCTTTCTTAACAGAAGACTGTTGCTAGAAGCTGCAGCTAGACTGCAGAAGCATTAGCTTTTTGTTTTTGAGGATGGAACAACTTCACACACGGAGGCTAGACCTATACAATTCATTTATTTTGGTTTATAAATTAATGTCAAGACATTTATGTTATTGATTTCTGAAGCACTTTCTAATTAATAAAAAGAGAGTTCATATGTATTTACTGCATGTATGCATTGATGAAAAATAAGCCATGTGCAGTAATATAGAAAATTGAGGATGCAACGCATTGGTATGAATCGTGATGCACCGTGATGCACCGGGATATCGAACCGAATCGAATCGTTGACAGGATAATCGTAATCGAATCGAATCGTGAGACCAGTGAAGATGCACAGCCCTAGTGTACAGTAAGGATGGGACGTTGTTGACCTCAACTGGTGCAGTGTTAGGGCGTTGGAAGGACCACTTTGAGGAACTCCTGAACCCGACAACTCCGCCCTCTATGTTAGAGGCAGAGCTGGAGTATGACGGGGGATCAACACCAATCTCCCGGGGGGAGGTCTCTGAGGTCGTCAAACAACTCCACAGTGGCAAAGCCCCGGGGGTGGATGATATCCGCCCAGAAATGCTGAAGGCTCTGGGTGTTGAGGGACTGTCATGGTTGACACGTCTCATCAACGTTGCGTGGAAGTCGGAAACAGTACTGGCAGACCGGGGTGGTGGTTCCCCTTTTCAAAAAGGGGGATCAGAGGGTGTGTGCCAATTACAGAGGCATCACACTACTAAGCCGGGAAAGTTTAGTACTTTAAGGTACTCGAAAGGAGAGTCAGGCTGATTGTCGAACCTCAGATTGAGGAGGAACAATGCGGATTCCGTCCAGGTCGTGGAACGACGGATCAGCTTTATACTCTCGCAAGGATCCTGGAGGGGGCCTGGGAGTACGCTTATCTGGTCTACATGTGTTTTGTAGACTTGGAGAAGGCGTATGACCGAGTTCCCAGGGAGTTACTGTGGGAGGTGCTGCGGGAGTATGGGGTGAGGGGGTCTCTACTCAGGGCCATCCGATCTCTGTACTCCCAAAGCGAGAGCTGTGTCCGGGTCTTCGGCAGTAAGTCGGACCCATGTCTGGTGAGGGTTGGCCTTCACCAGGGCTGCGCTTTGTCACCAATCCTGTTTGTAATATACATGGATCGGATTTCGAGGCGTAGTCGTGGGGGAGGGGGTCTGCAGTTTGGTGGACTAAGGATTGCACCACTGCTTTTTGCAGATGATGTGGTTCTAATGGCTTCATCGGTCTGCGATCTTCAGCACTCACTGGATCGGTTCGCAACCGAGTGTGAAGCGGCTGGGATGAGGATCAGCACCTCCAAATCTGAGGCCATGGTTCTCAGCAGGAAACCGATGGACTGTCCACTCCAAGTAGGGAATGAGTCCTTACCCTCACCTATGGTCATGAAGGATGGGTCATGACCGAAAGAATGAGATCGCGGATACAAGCGGCCGAGATGGGTTTTCTCCGCAGGGTGGCTGGTGTCTCCCTTAGGGATAAGGTGAGAAGTTCAGTCATCCGGGAGGGACTCGGAGTTGAACCACTCCTCCTTCGCGTCGAAAGGAGCCAGTTGAGGTGGTTCGGGCACCTAGTTAGGATGCCACCTGGGCACCTCCCTAGGGAGGTGTTCCAGGGACGTCCAGCTGGGAAGAGACCAAGGGGTAGACCTAGGACCAGGTGGAGGGATTATATCTCTTCGCTGGCCTGGGAGCACCTTGGGATCTCCCAGTCAGAGCTGGTTGATGTGGCCAGGGAAAAGAAAGTTTGGGGCTCTCTGCTGGAACTGCTGGAACTGCTACCCCCGCGACCCGACCACGGATAAGCGGGAGAAGATGGATGGATGGATACATCTCTCAACACCCATATGAAACAGACCTGTAAGCAGGTTTTCTTTTTGGATATTTTACAAATCACTCCCGTTTCAAATGGTATTCTTGTTTATTAATAAACAACTTTTATAACTGTCATATAGTCAGGGGTGCAAATAACTTGTTTGCCCTGGTTCTCAAAGGAGCACCTGGAGATGTTGCTTGGTGTGCATCCTTAAAATGAAATAAACCGGACCTTTTGAGGGGTACTTGACTTCATGAACGGGTGGGGGGAGGTGCACGTGGTTACTGTGCGGAGCGCATCAAGCAGGCCCTTCACGCGATAGCGAGGGGTAGAACGAGGGATCGCAGATGCCGTTTTCCTCGTCGACGGATTAAAAAAATTAAACCTAAATGGCTCGCGAATTATACTTTGGCGGCCGTTAATATACCTGGGCGGCCCGCCCAAGTAAAGTCTGTGTGGGAAACTGAGGTTCTTCCTGTTGACGACCTTCATTGCTTCTGTGAGATAATGACTCTCTCCCCTCTTGGCGTCTTTCGAAGAGCAGCCTGATCCGTATGAACACCGTACAGAGCTTGATTAATTCATTCTACTATGACTTTTTAATATTAATTCTGTCTATTATTGTGTATTTTTAAAACCTAGGGCCAATTCTCCGAGTACTAGCGCTCGTAGAGACCCTGCTGTTTTGCTCTACCTCAAAAAGTGTTTTGCTGGACCTGCCTCACATGCTGTGCTTCGCCAGCTTGCGTGTGCCCAAATGCTGCTATAGCTACATGCATCCTTGTTGTTTTGCTTGGGCCAGATTAATTTAAATTAATGAACTGTGGGGTTAACTCCCTTTTTATAGTTTCATCGTTAATTTATCCACTTGAGTTAACTTTTGTTTATTTTGGTTATCATATTTTGTTAATTTAAATCTGTTTTGGTTTATTTTGTTAAGTGATTATTGCATTTCTTTCTTCTTGCCGCTTGGAGTGCCTATTGTATAGCTGCGGCTTATTTTGGTTTATTTTGATATTGTGTTTGTTTCTTGGACCCCATTAATTGTTTCCCTCTTTGTCCCCCTTTTTAGTTACTGAAACTTACGGTGGTGGTTTCCCCATTTTTGAGTTTTAATTTCTTCCAGTGTGAGAGTGTTGGACACTTGTGACTGGGGTTACTTCAGTTTTGTTTGGGATCCCTCTCCTCACTCGTTGACCCTGTCCCCTCACTGGTCCCCTCAAGGTGCCGTTGTCGGACTAGTGTGAAGTTCATTATCAAATGAACTTCAACAAAATACTTTCACCTGCACCGTATCATCTGCGGCTGCTGCCACATATGTATAAATGTCGTTTCTACCTATAGTCAGGGGTTTAATTGGGCACATAGGACGATGCTCTGACTTCATCACCCTCGCACATTTGTCATACGTTTACAAAAAACGATATATATGTTAAAACTTTTCTCGTTCTTAATATAGACTATATTGAGGGTCGATATGTGTTGACTTTACTTTAAAATAGCAGATCACTGGGACCGGATATAGTTTTTTCGGCTTATTGAACGTGTGTCTCTTCCTTGGAGGAGCAGCATCGTCGGACTCCGGTCCTCCGCGGCTCTTCCGTGCAGAGAATTTGCAGGGTTGTGTGTCAGTGACGTGCAGTCAGGGGAGGTACGGATCGGCCATCGTGAGAGTCGGGACTGATCCTGGTGGGCCGCTGGCCAGCTGTGTGTTCTGGAGAATCACAGGACGGCCGGACGTCAACGGCCTGGTTTGCTGACGGCAGACAACACCCCCCCCCTTGACAATTCACGAGCGTCGTATTTTGGGTTTTTGTGCCGAAATAGCTCAGTTGGGAGAGAGATACACTGAAGATCTAAAGGTCCCTGGTTCAATCCCGGGTTTCGGCAGAAGGTAGATTTCTTTAGGGGACAAGTTGCTCAATGGTTATACCTGATGTACCCTAGGTTGTGAGTTGGGTGAGCGTTAGACCAAATATCTGAAGGTCCCTGGTAAATATTGTGAAAGTGTTTACTTTGCATGAACGGGAGCAGCAATAAGAGCTTGTATTGTTCAGATAATTTATGAAAAAGAGCAGAAAATGTACTTTCCATGATTTTCTTTGATTAGATATAACATAAACAAAGCCTACAACTATAGGCATATTTGATTAAACATTGCTGTAGTTAAGGTTAAGTAAAGCCAATATATGAGAAAGTATGGTACTTAGCCATGCATTTGGGAAAAAAGCTGAGAATGTCACCAATTTTGATTTATGAGTCATAAACCAAGGGTAATACATATTAAACCACTTGAATATAATCCCCCTCTGGTAAATGTCATACTAACCCTGGCTCCACCTGATCATGATTAGTTTTAGTTCTTGCTCGTATCCCTTGGCTGATGAATTCTTGAACAGAGAAACTCTTTATAACCAGTGGGAATCAACACATCAATACATAACTATAGCGGTCAACTCGGTCGCTTGCAGAACAGACTAAAACAATTCCCACACAGAAGCCACACTGTAAGCAGAAGTAAATCATGAAAGCCCCTACCCAGCATCCCTTTCTCTGCATTGGAAAGACACAGATCCTTTTCTGCAGAGGGTAGAACGAACGCTACCACAAAACACTCAACTCCATCCGCCATCAGAGCCAGGCCCAGCACTACAAACAGCGTCCACTGGAACTTCCCGTGGCCACAGTCCTCCATGATGTCTTCGTATTGTTCAGATAACTCTTCTAGTTCAGACACCGCACTGCCAGCTGCTCTAGTTTTAGCCCTGGGACACAGAAAGAGAACAAGAAGAAGTCTTAAAGATGAATGAAGATGGGTTTTTTGACAGATCTAGGGATTTCAAACCCTTAAAGGGATCGTTCATACTGAAGTGGGTTTTTATTTGATTTTACCAAGCAGAACACAGGAGATGCTGGTCTACTGCTACCTCTATTCACAAAATAATACTGATTAACAGAGCATCAGTGCTTTGGTGGAGTAGATATAACAGTTGCCTGCTTTAAATGTCTTTCAGAAGACTTTTTTTAAAGATAGCGTCGACTCAAACAGATTTTACAGATTTTTTAGGCAGGCCGTTCTTTTAGGTGATAGGTAAGATACATTTAGCTGTTGCCCCCTTCCACAGCAATACAATGCTTCACTTCCATTTCGTAACTCCTGTCTGCTACTTCCAGCCCAGTCTCACGGTGTCATGCTGACCGCCACCTACTGTACACTATGGATAAGAATCTCATACAACCAAGATTAAACCATACCACGTTATACTTTTAACTGTTTGTGTTTGATCACAATTATAAAAAACTATAGAATTTGTGTTGTTACATTTGTATCGATTGTGCAAAAATCTTTGTGCAATGCCAAGTCATGGTTAAAATGACAGAGGAAGTGATAGTGAAACCCAGTTATTCTATATATTGTTGCTGTTCTATCAACTCGTTTTATTGATAATTTTAAGAATCACAATGTCTTCAGACAGAAACCATTCAAAATAATATATTCATTTCATAGACAGGAGACCTATATAGACCCATATGCTTCTATACTCAAATTAATATCTATATAAGGTGCCAATCCTCTCACTTCCTGAATGTGTGTTTTGGCATCTTAGAAAGTCCTCATGTAATACCTCTGATAAACTATGATATGCTGTTACGACCCTGGGTCGTTATGTATATTGTGTGCAGATATTTCTTCCTCCTCCTGGTGCCCGGTAGCTGATTGGCTGCCCTCGACAGGCTGATTGGTCGACCTGAGGAGACGGGAGCATATTAAGCTGCAGCCGTGCAGTTCCTCGGCCACTCTCTCTGACTTGACTTCTCCTACCCTCAACACAAATTGCGTTAAGATATCTGTCCTGTTGTGCTGTGTAGCTATTTATACCGTAGACCGGTCCTTCTCTTCTGTTGTGAGACTGTAGAAAGAAAAGCTACTTTACCTGTCTTTGTAGACAAGCTTTATTTTGAGTGCAAAACCCTTTTCTTTTGGATAATTCGTTTTCTCCTGTTTTTACGTTCGAGTAGGTAAGAAGCCTGTACGTTTATTTTTCTTATTCGTTAGGTAAAATGTTTGTGTTAAAAGGTTTGTTTGTTTTGTGGTTTTGTTACTCCTCTTTGTAATAATTTTGGTAATTACATTTACCAAACGACATTCTCTGTCTCGGCGTCCATGTTCTTGGGAGTGGGAAAAGTTGGGAGAGTGCAACTTGATGCTGCGCCTATGTTCCCCTAGACCTGGGCGTAACAATGCTTACAGTATATGGTTAGGGTGTTACCATAAATATGTCAAAAGTAGTAACCTCACTACTTAGGGATTAGGACCAATGCAGTGGCTGTCCCCGCCTCCATGTTATTTTAGCAATGGTCAGTTATCTTGACTTATTAGGTATGCTAGGCTAGTTTAAGTAGAATGCTTGGAATCATTAAGACTTCTGCTAATGCTGCACATTTTCTCAAGAACACATAAAACCAGCGTGCTGGGCCTCACCGTGCTGCTCTCTGTGCAGCCTTCACCTCGTCAGGGTGGGGTATCCCTTGATATTCTCCTTCGTACATCTGATCCTCTTCATCATGTCCTTCTGTCGCATCGCTCGCTGCATCCTCTTCCTGGGTAGGGTCGTCTGCCTGGTAACCATATCCATCATGGCCTCCACCTTCTCCGTAACTCCCATAGCTGTCACCTCCTCCTTGGTGGTATACGTTGTTTTGGTATGGGTCAGCCATCTTGGTTTACTAGACTCACTATGCTAATGGGTAACTTTACTGCAAGTACAAGGTCACTGGTTGGCTTGCTAGTTATGTATAGTCTGCTGGTAGTTAATAACTGGTGAGATAAACTTGCAGTTTGACCCTTTAGTTCAGCATGATGAGGTTATTAGCTATATGAATATAATGCAGAATAACTACAGTAAAAGTCATTAGTTACAGTGACCGTGTGCTTTTTACAGCAAAGATTGCTAGATTAAAGTAGATCTTCTAAACATGAAGGTGCTCTCCTTGAATGTATCTCTGTAATAATGTGTGATGTCTCTGTCCCTGGTGTTAGTTGTGATGCTGCTGTGAGTTATTCCAGAGTCCTGTCGGATATTGTCTTTAGTTTTCACTCCTGAAAACAAAGAAACTCAGGTTGATTCATCTTCATGGCAAAATGCTGTAAAGACACTTACAGTACTGCCGACTTAATGCTAACCTATTATGCTATATTTTAACAATATATTATAGGGCCATATCTTTACAAAACATGTCTCTGAAGTGTTTTGCTCAAAATACCAAACAGATCACCCATTGTAGCATGCCTCATATCCCTCTATTTCAGCCCTGTTACTAAAGTGCTGATTCTGGGTCTGGCCCTTTAAATGAAACTGAGCTGCTGCTGGCCACGCCCCTTTGGAGCTGCTGCTGGTTACGCCCCTTTGGAGCTGCTGCTGCTGGCCACGCCCCGTTGGAGCATCCACATGCAAGCAGTGAGCTCTGTGAAGAGAAGGCTGTCTACCAGGAGAAACTCAGCTAAACGCTGCCGTGATTAAACGCCATATTATGTTCCAAACCTCATCAAGCATTATTTCTGAAACAGTACGGAGCTCAAACGCTTTCTCTCTCACGGGTTTACCACAAGGTGAGTACCATTTATATCCGGCTTCTTTACACATATTCTCTCCAGTATAGAGATGCTTGCTAATGTAAACACAGACCACATTACTTCCAAACCACGTCATGCATTGTTTCTGATACAGCGACGTTTGTGATAGGGCCGTGGGCGTAAAGCCAGCCCACATTTCAGTAATGTCGTCATGACGGCAACAAATCTGGATCAGCTCCGTTTTTAAAGATGTCGGTAAGGAGGAAAAGAGACAGGGTTTTATTTTCTGACACTTTGTGAGTCTCCTTACACACCGGGGCCACATATTCATGTATAAAATACATCAAAAAGTGCATTTTGCATGATAGGAGACCTTTAAAAGAACAACTGACATTTATGTCCACATAGTTTCGGTGACATAAAGTGGTGACATTTATTTACTTCCTTGCTGAGAGTGAGTCTCATCAGTCTCATGCTTCAAGTCTCTGACCCAGCTGATTAGCTTAGCCTCACATACAGAATGGAATCAGGGAAACAGCCGGCCTGCCTCTGTGTCTCCATTCTGTTTTTAAAAAACGTATAATATTCACTAATGAACACATACGTGTTCAGGGCTGTTAGTCACCATAAATTACTCACAGCATATAACTCTGTAAAACAACACATAGTTTTGTTTACATTTCTGTAACACATGAGATACAACTGCAATCCATCTGATTGAAGAAAACACCGGGAAAGGTTATCCGAACTTCCTCTGTCCTGATACAGTAGTGTGTCCAGTACCATATTGTGCAATGATGACCCACAAAGACTCCCTAGTTAAAAACTATATCAGTTTCTCTGTTATGGATGCAGTAAAGCATTGGGACCTTCGTTGCATGTCAAACCAGTCCCTCTATCCTTGGGGGACTGTCATCTGCCAAATAAAGGCAACACATTCCCCAAAGATAATATTGTACAAAACAAAACACACAGCTGAACCACGAATGAGTCGATATTTCAGTTTGATACACATTTTTACCAAGAGTCTAAGACTCAGCAAAAGACTCCTCTTCAGGATCCCAACAAGCAAACTAGTAAGATCTAACATCTTCTAAAACCCTGCAACATTAACGATAAACCATTCAGAAATACTCAACAAAAGCCCATATCTTAGAAGAAGGCTCAGTTACATGCCTTCTGCTCAACATGTTCCTGGGACCATGTGAAGTATGAAGTAGCCCATTTCACCTACGTTTATGTGCAGAGAAGCTCAGCTGATATTTTCACACAATTAGTTATGTCCTCATTTTAAACTCAGGTTTGCAAAAATGTTCAATGTCAGACTGATCAGTTTGCCAGATGTCCTTATGACCAAGTTTACCGTGTAGTATTAGAACAATTGAACGGCTTGATTGCTCAAATGATATGGACAATTTCCATATATGTGTAATACCATAGAAGGATCTTACAATTATCTGCTGATATTTCCAATATGAGCAACACAGTAAACCATTAGTGGACAATGTATGTATTGCTCCACTGTGTTCTACACAGGTCCCTGAATGTCCCCTTGCTATTCAACTGCTGTTTAGTCAATCCTATCTGTTCTACCCTGCTCTCATTCTACTGCAGGTTACTTTCTCAGCTGATATATTTAAGATATGCACTGTTATATAACAGATCATGAAGTCACAGATTATTGTGATTCAGTTCACATGTTGTGTATACTCTTCATCTTCTTCATCATCTTGCTACCTGAAGACAACAACATTTGGGAGAGATTTGTTTTTAGTTTTTCCTATACAATTATTCAAAAACAAGCAGTGTTGAATGCACCCACCAAGGCTCCGAGAAGCTTTACAATAAATCCATGATCTGATGGTGGTTATTATCCAGCAGGCTAGTCTGGGCTGGAGAAACTGTTGGACTGCAGTAACAACGCAAATGTCCTTTTACGAGGGAAGCAGGAGAATAGCATGAAGCTGCAGCATCGGAGACTGCAGTTTCAGGACTGCAGTCCCGGGACCGCACTCCTGGGACCCGCAGTCCTGGGACCCGCAGTCCTGGGACCCGCAGTCCCGGGACCGCACTCCCGGGACCGCACTCCCGGGACCGCACTCCTGGGACCCTAGTTTTTCGTGACACTGCCACCTAGCGAGTAGGAGACATGCATATGAACGACAACGCACAGAGTGTGAGTAATGTGAAGTGCTTTTAAAGTTTTATTTGTTTAACATTAATAACAATGCCGGTGTCTTGAAATTAAGTGTGATTAGCTAACGTTAACTTTAATAGTCTAAAGGCAATATAAACAATCACCTTAGGATAGCTTCTAACCGTATTAAAGGCACTAAAAACAATTATTCGTTAGCTATAGGCAAAATAAACTGTTAGCATATTTGATTATTTGTTTAATGAAACCGGGTGCTTTCAATGCGACCATCTTTATAAGGACGTTGGCACAGGCTACCGGGGAAGTGGACGATGAGGAATCTTGGAGGGGTTTTACTCCGAAGAGGGCTTCCCGGGGTACTGCAGCTGGAGCTGTGTTCTGGTGGCTGAGGGAACAACAGACCCCGCCCTCACCCCAGTGAAGAATCCTCAGTGTGGAAATTGTGCCGTCTTCTAAATAAATAAAAATGGATTCTGCACTGAAATGGCTCTCGGTCAAACTGCATGTTTATCTTTTGCAGCCAGGTGCATAAACACTAACAGTTTCTCCACCTCCACAGTCCCTTTAGCTTTTCCATTATAGGCGAAGTTGCTAAAAGTTCAGTATCCTCCATGTACCCTACATTTCATTTACACTGCTTCCCTGCTGGACTAAGAACAATGAATGGTTTGTTAAAGCTCCCCTAACCCATGGTTTGTTTATGGTGATACAGCTGATACAGCATTCCCACTATATGTTATACTACGCACAACACGTTTATTATTCCACCAGTTTATTTTGCCGCGCTTCTCCTCCCACATCGCAGAAACTCCGTTCGAACATCAAAACTTTCTGCTTGGTCGGGAATCGATTGCTCTTACTTTTCTCATTCATAACTTTCATAATTCCCGAGATATATCCCATAATTCATCACATTTTTAACATTGAAGTCAATGGAGAAACTCTTCAGACTTGACAAATCTTCATGTAAATGCAACTGCTAACTGATCCTTCATACTTTCACTCAGAAACCTCATTCCAACTTTAAAATGTTACACATCTTTCTGACATTATTCTTATTAAACAACTTTTAAATCAGATTCTTACTTGTAGAGATATTAAACATTGTTCAGACCTTGGTAAAGAGGCTTTCTTCAGATTTTAACATTAACTAGAGTGTGTGATGTCACAGCTAGAGGGTAAGAAATCTTGAAATGTACCTTCATATTTTTTTTTTAAACTGCCATAATTCCCAAACCCTACATTCCTGAGACATGACAAACATAGGAAAACATCTCGTAGCTTGAAAAATGACAAATAATTCAACAAAATGCCTCTTGAGGGCATGAAGTGACAAAAACGTTCAACATTCCTCCATTAAAGCCCATCGTAATTTCAGGCAGATATTTCCTCACGGTAGCAGCCGCACACCTTTAGTTAAACTGCCAAAAAGGCCACATTATTGACCCGAAAGTACACAAAAATTACACTTCAGATACTCAACTTCCTTGAAATGCTTCAAGTTTTGAAATTTCACAGATATCTCTTACAGTTCTTCCACAAAACGTTCACATGTAAGAGGTGTATCTCTCATTCAGAACAATGGAAACCTCTGATTTCTGCACACCTCGTTAGCTCAAATAGAAACACCTGTGTCATGGAACACGATGATGTCATCACACACAGGTGTCGTGTTTGAGCTAACGACGTGGTCACTGGACTTTAACAGACTGTCTGAGCCTAGTCTTTTCTGTCTGATGGAGACTTCATACTGACTTCAACATGTTCCACCTATTTTATACATTATTGGTGACACACAGCTGTCGTCGTTAGCTCAAATATAAACACCTGTGTCATGGAACACGATGATGTCACATTGACAGGTTTGGTAACTTCGCTTGAATATCACCGGTCCAGCCCTCAACAGCTCTGTCAATTTTGGAGTTTCTTCAAATGCCGTTGCCAAGGCAACACAATGCTCGCCATGAAACACGGTTTTCTCATAACTTCAGTGAAAATGCTCCAAACAGCCCAAAACTTCACAGGTTTGGTAACGATGCAGCCATCAACGCATCTAAGCGTATTAAGGGATGTCATCAAATGCCGTTGGCATGGCGACAGATCATTCACCATCAAGTTAGTTAGTTTGCAGTTCAAATATTCTGCTGCTTTTCCAAGCCTTTTTACTTTCATTTCTTCTCTCATCACACATTCAAGCCCCCAGTGTTCATGAATCATTTCAATCTCAATTCTTCACTTGCTTCTTACACAGTACATTTCAGCATAGCAGTTTAGCGTCAGCTTTTCAGCATAAAGCATTCCCACTAGCAATTTCTTCAGGAATTGCATTCTCTAGTTATTGAATAATATTCCTCAACGCTGTTCAGTTGTGATTTAAAAAGTCTGCTTTCACATGTGTCTCAGTGCTGATATTCATACATCCTGTCATTGTATCCTGCTTTGTGTCAAAGTGAATGTCTTAAAGAGCCTGTGACACGGTTTTCCCCCATCATCCAAACCCATCAATTTGAGTACATATTGTCCCTTTGAAAACCGTTACTGAACTGATTTTGGATATTTGTACTTTGATAACCGTTAATCTGCCTTCAATGTTGACAATTTTCTGGATCTTCTCGCGGATTCTTCAAGTCCCGCCAAATGATGGGTGACGTCATTGCGGGCACAGCGCTCCAGCTGCACCGTCCAGGATCCCAGCTTCTGCATGTAAACCTTTATATATATACAGTCAGATGTAAACGCACGACGGCGCACACAGCAGCAAGCTCAGACAGCGATGACAGGTTAATGTTGAACGTGTCTGAGAGCTCATATGAGGCTGAAGGATCGGTTTATGTTGTATCTGTTAGAAGTTTAGGAATGAGGTGCGTCAATATGGGCGATCATATGGTCATGTAGCCAGTGGTGGAATGGGACTAAAAATCATCCCGGGACTCTCGACCGGCCCACTTCGGTACCGCTAGTAAATTGTCAACGGGGGGAGCGGGGGATGTAAAATACAAATATAATGTATAATGTCTGTGTCTTTGACATTAGCGCTGCTAGCCACCTGTGCCCTGTACTACGAAGCCAGTTCAACAGACCCTGGATATGTTTGAGTAACAAACAAACTAACAACAAACTAACAAACGAGATCTCGCTAAGCGGTCCTACGACGCTGGTTATCAACTCGGTAAATCAAGCCAGGGTTTCTCTCTCCAGCTGAGAGCGCGTTCACGTCTAAAACACGAGTGGATCTGACTTTAATTACATTTGTCTCGAGTGTTTCGTCAACATAATGTGTTAAATAATACTTCTGCATCCAGTCTGTGACACTGTGAGTGTTGCACGGCCAGATGAGGCTGGAGAAGCTGACTCAGATAAGGAAATATATGATATATTATGATATTATATGATCGATGATCTGATTGATGATGTAATATGAATGATAAGTGCGACACGTCGGCGTCTTCTCTGCATACGGCAGTTTAAACTGTATTTCCTTTATCCTGTAATATGACTTGAGAGATTTAAACTCCGCACACTGAGTTGATCTCTTTTCTATAGACGCCGGAGGCGGGCAGCGTCAGGTAAAATAAGTTATTTAGCCTTCTCAAACCTGAGCCTCACGCGCCGCCTATGGGGGATGTGCTAGTGACTTATCCGACCGGCCCACTTCGGTACCGGCCCATCGGGATTCGTCCCGATGGCCAGTCCGCCACTGCACCCAGCCCACGTAAACTGTCAACGGGGGGAGCCTCGCTGCGGGGAAACGGTGGACCTAGTGTCCCGATCGGAGTGGGAATAATAATAATAATCCGTGCATTTTATCCATTAATTTCCCCAACATTGTGGTAAAAAACCACACGTTTAATCCATGTTGTTGGTGTACTACAACTACAAAAAGCATCGGTTTGTTTTCTCATCAGTAAATGCAGACCGGCTCAAACAAGCGATTTGTAATCATCATCCTCACTCATCATTTAATGTATCATATGTTCGCCGAATTGACATGAAAGCACTGATAAATGTAGTTTCATCCACTTGAGTTTATAACCACAAAAATAATCGATTTGTTTTTATATCACATCCGACGGGAGGAAATTCAGCAGCTCTCACTCCCGATTTTTAATCCTCATGTAATCATCATCTTCACCACGATCATTATGTTTATGTCGCCGAATTGACATGAAAGCACTCACAAATATGAATATACTGTAGTCAACTTCATTAAAACGTTATTAACGTGCCTAAACTCAGTAATTTACCATTTCTACGCATGACACAACACACTTTGTCCGTGTTTGGCTCTCGAAGCGTTCCCGCATTGACGTCACTTCCGGCTTCCCCCAAAACTTCAAAATGAGTGAAGGAATTTCCCCGCGATGTTCGAAAGTATTGATATTTAACGAAACGGTATCGCTTTTTCTTTTTTAAACTGACGGTTCGAGATTACTAGTAGCCCAATATTTCATTGCACAACAGTTGTTGGGATGGTGTCACAGGCTCTTTAAATCATACCTGTTTACTGTTACCTGCCAATAGGTGTGGATAAGAAAAGGGAGAAGAGAGATGCTAAAAGACAGCAACAGCTGACATCAAATCTTTGCTGAGCCTAAGGATAATCATAAATAAATAACATAGTGAAAATAAATGTATTGCAATGCTCAAAACAGCAGCATCCAACCGTCTCTAATCCTTGGATATTACATGCATGCATGTACAGAGCAGCTGTAGCGTGGAGATCATCATCATCATTCTGTCTTGTATTACTTAACAAAACAAAAACAAAAAACGGCTCGTTCGCGGGCGCGAGCCGGCTCCCGTCGTTCACTTAAAAGAGCCGGCTCGTTTGCGACCGACACATCACTAGTTGACAGTTCAGAGTTCATCTCCAATAACATGGCATCTTGCCGTTGGTCATGCAATAATCTCGAATCATAAATTATTACTTTTGCTTAATTATGAAGGTAGTTAGTTTGAGGATATTTTGCCCACCGCTATTTTGCTACCACTACTACTGTGATTAGAACGTTGATTTTGCCCACCAGTGGTCTGCGGGCGAACACTTGTTTACCAACACCGATTACTCCTATGGCTAACGTTAGCAAAGTTACCTTATGATCCTACTCATCCTAGGTAATCTATTAGCATTAATTAGCTTACTTGTTCGCAAACGCTAGTATTAAATGCCACGCATAATAGATCAATACACAACAGTAATGAAGCAACCATTTATAGCTTAAACATACTTAATTATGAATGCCAATATACTTCTACTTGAGGCGATAGACCCTGTCAAACTGTTATTTTCAATAACGTCAACTTCATGTAACCTCAACCTGTTAAGCCCCTTATTTGTCACGACACTGGGGGATCTTAATATTTAAGAACCTATTGATGTATTATACCAGATTAACGGGAATAATCTCAGCTAACTGACGATACAAACCATTTTTACCAAAACAAAACACAAGTCTCATAAGAAGCATCTAAATGACCCCTGAGCGAAAAATGCTAACGCACTTTGGCACAGAACTCAAGATACAAGATACCCTTATTACTTATCGTAGCACATACAAGATATCCGATTAAAGCTGAGGTTCCACAGATTATTTAGGTATATAGTATCATCACTGAGTGATCCGGACTCGCGACAGGGGAAGCAAACACAGACATCACAACACGTACCTTTACGTAGCTTACGTAGGAGATCGTCTCACCGTAGCTGTCAATCTGATCAAAAGACTTGTTCAATGGCATTAAAACGAGAAAAAAACGAGGCTGAATCGGTTAATCCATAGATTGATAATGTTTCTGTGGAATATTTTTTTTTTAATTTATAATCCATAATTCAATTTTTATGTAAAAATCGGAGAGTAAAAGTTATCTGCTAATGGTAGCCACCAGAGTTATCGCAGCTTCCGGTTTTGGCTATGTGTCAGTCTCACACACACATTACCAAATAAGGAGTATGTGGGAGTTCCCCTCGATGCCATTGGCGCTGACGGTTAGAAAAATATGTCAATCAGCAAAATTGAGCAAGGGGGGCCAGAGATAGGTCAAATCCACCCAAATGACCCCAGAAGTGGGTTTTGTGTGCTAAATATCTCTGAAAAGGTCACATTTCACTTGTTTTGCATCAATCTTGATACAGGGTACTTATTATATGTTGTAGTTTGGATTCCTAAAGCTTTTAGTCTACCATCCCATCATCCAAGGGTGGTTTTCACTATAAGTAATCTTTTTTGGACGGACACAATAATTTACATCTTTTTACTGTGTTCAATCTGAATTTACTTTAAAATAAAAACATCTATATTGATTCTGACACTTCTACATCCAACTCACAGGTGTAACCTTGCTTTCAGAAGAAAGATTATTAATGTAACCCTTTTAGAAGGGAAGATATGGTCATTTGTTCTGGGAATGTCATTTTCGAGCCTGAGACCTGAAAAACAGGCTCGGGGCTTATTGAGCCTTTGAGAAACCAATGTGAGTTTGGAAAATTGCACAATGTAAATCTATTTTAGTATACCTCAACAACGGAATTATGATCAGTAGAACTGGCCATGACATGGGATCTTTAAAGTGAATTGTATATCCTGCTATGATATATCAAAGATAAAGTTCAACCAGGCTAACCAAACTGTGTATCAAAACATAGTTTAATAAACTGTAGTCTTAATGATAGAAAGAACAGGAGTGAACAGACGTTTATCGTGCTGAAACTTTATCTCACTTTATTTAGCTGTTCCTCTACATAGTGAATGTGATCATCTGTTCCAAATGTCATGCCAATGCATCAGATAGTTATTTAAATATTTCACTTTGAACCACAGTTGCCAACCATAAATAAAAAAGGAAGGGGATCATCTGAATCAGTAAGGTTCATCCTCTCATGAATGTCCACACACAATATGAGGGTAATGTATCCAATAGAGTTATATCAGGCTGGATCAAGGTGATGGAGCGACAAACCAAGAGCCATGCTGTTCACAGGGCTAAACATGAAAAAACTCACAATTTGCCATGGGGGATTTAATTTCACGATTGCAGAAAGAAAGCATTTTACCCAGCAGTCCGCTCAGCTTACGTTCACTGTGTGCAGCTTTTTTTTTTACTACTACTGTTTTCTTTATATGACATTATTCTGACATGCAATAGGAGGTCCCAGCTAACCTTTAAAGCACAGTATCTCCTGAGCCTGCCGCACAGAGGAGCAACATCCTGGAGCTGCACTCTACTGTATTATTTAAGAGCTCATGCATGTCACACTATGTGTTGCTTGGCAAATAAAAAACTCTCGATCACGGCAACTGCCTGACGTTGTAATCACACGTTACTACAGCTTAAGCACTCACAACTCTCCTTCTCTTAGCGACTGTAACTCCACAGTTGCCTACACTCTTTTCGGGTTTGCTAACGGTAGCTACTTTAGCTTGATAGCTAGCCATGGCTCTTTCCCCACCCTCTGGTGCTATTTCCTGCTCTTCCTGTCTCATGTTTGGTTACTTCCCGGCCTCCTTTACTGGTAAGGATACATGTGTTAAATGTAGTATAGTTGTTAGGTTGGAGGCGGGAATCATAGCCATAGAAGCCCGGCTCCGCATCTTAGAAAGTAACTCAGCTACAGTAAAGCCCATGTTAGCATGTGCGGACCGGCCAAAGGTAGCTCCTCTTAGCCGTCCCCCGGCAACTCCCGAGTAGCAGGGAGACTGGGTGACTGTTCAGAAGGGGCATAACGCGAAACCCGCAGGTCCCCACCAACCCGTTCACGTATCTAACAGATATTCCCCACTCAGCGAGACACCCGCTGAGAAGCCAACTCTGGTTATTGGTAGCTCTATTATGAGACACGTGAATTTAGAGGCCGAAGCCTCCACAGTCACATGCATTCCGGGGGCCAGAGCGGGCGACGTTGAGGCGCATCTTAAACTGCTAGCTAAAGATAAACGTAAATACGGTAGGATTGTTATTCACGTCGGTGGTAATGATGTTCGTTTACGCCAATCAGAATGCACCAAACTTAATGCACCAAACTTAATGTGGAGTCGGTGTGTAGTTATGCTAAAACAATGTCGGACACCGTAATCTTCTCTGGTCCCCTCCCCAATCTGATCAATGATGACATGTATAGCCGCATGTCATCATTTCAGCGCTGGTTGTCTTGGTGGTGCCCAGCAAACAATGTGGGCTTCGTAAATAATTGGACAGCCTTTTGGGGAAAACCTGGTCTGATTAAGAGAGACGGCATTCATCCTACTTTGGAAGGTGCAGATCTAATTTCGGCAAACATTTCAGGGCTTTGTGGACTTAATCCATGACAAACTGGAGTTGAGACCAGGAGGCGGAGTCGCAGTCTTGCACGCTTCTCTGCACTCTCTCCTAGGCAGTCATCCATAGGAATCCCGAACCCAATAAAATACCCAATATTAACGGTGTGTGTGTCTGCCCAAGGACAATTTAAGGTAAAACCTAATAGAGGTGTCATACATAATAACCTAATAAAAGTAAATGTAACAACTACTACAGTGCAACAAAGAAGAAAGAAAGACATGTGATACACTGTGATGGCACAGAAACCCTGCTCAGACCCAGGATGGATGTGAGGAGATGAAGATGGAGAGAGAGCTAAGAGTCCGCCCCGTCATGTAGACATCATTAATAATGCATTACGTTCCTATCTACAGCAGGATAAGACCTCATACACACACTCTGTGCACGGTGCAGTCTGCTGTTTGAAATTGCAGCAGAAGTGAGCGATCCGCTCCAGGTCGAACAGGACAGTGAGTCTGCAGTTATGGGCCCCCGTAGCTCAAGTGAAGCACAATCCTTCAGACTGACTCTTTGCAGGTCGCTGCACCTCCTTCCCTGTCTGTTGTTTTCACTGGGACAGTCTTATGACAAGGCAGAGCAGCCAGGATCTACGAGTCAGCGGAACACAACGCAGCTTCCTTCTGATGGTTCCAGCAGAGAAACATAGGTATCTCTTCATCACTTTAAGGGAACTGGTTCTACTATTGATATTTTATTTAACTACAAAGCCTAGTGAAACGCAATTCTGTAGCAAATTCCGATATGGGTTTGGAATGATTAAAAAAAAAAGATGCTGATGTTTAAAGAATTGGACAGACAGAATGTTGTCCTGATGATGGCACTGAAGAAATATCACCAAATTCTCGAGAGGAACATTAATACAAGATAGAAGGTCAAAACATTTCCACCGGAGGCAAAACTGGCAATGTGTTAGTGAGAGGACGTCAGGGGTCCCAAAGACAAACATGTACAAAAAGGTCCACACTGAAATGAGAGGTGAATTAGTCTATAGGGGGTGGCCGATTTCTGGTCCTCTAATTTATATTTAAATATTCTATATATCAACTATTTTTGAAGTTCATGATGTGGAGCGTTTGATCCAAAACTTTCCCAGAGGAAGCTGAGGGGACAGATGACCCGGACAGATGAACACGGAATAAAGCCCAGCTTGTTTTATGTTCAAACCGAATTAGTAAACAACAGAGGAACAATACAACGTTTTTTACCCAACATGCTCATGCTAAATGGAGTTTAGATATTGTACATGCAAGATTGTAATATGAGCTGTGTGTGTGTGTGTTTGCGTGCATCGACGACATAATGCTATTGGCAAGCAATCCCTGCTAAGTAGGAGTTTTTGTGCTTCCTTTTTGTTCGAATAGATTCATGTTCCCATTTACTCTGCACCTTGTTAAGGACTCTAAATGGTCCTCAGTGTTTCCTCTGAGCTACACACGGAATCTGTGTACACACAGCTGCTCTTCTGTCAGAGCACACAGATCAGCAGAGTATCTTCTCTGATCAGATCATTTCATTTGATTTACAAATACATCCAACATGGCAATACTGTATTTATCTGAGAATACCATTTATTTAAGCCACAGAACAAAATAAAAACTCCATATTAACTTTAAACATCTGGTGATGTTTGAAGATCTAAAATTAAATAAAATCCCTGGATAATTCTTCCATGGAAACTCAATTTCCTTATACGACAAAAACAAATCAAACTGAATAGAAAATCACTTTCTTACCAGCACAGATCAAACTGAAGTTTACATCCAATTGATGGTTTCCAGACCTGACAACAAATCTGCTGAAAATCGTCCGTAGCCTTAAAATTGAACACAAAAGTTGTTTTGCTGTATCTGCAAAGAGCATCAACACAACAGACCGGACTGAGGGATTAGAGGAGAGTGCCAGCCTCCCTCTCTCCCCCCTCTGTCTCTCTTTGTAGTACTCCTCCCTGCTGCCACCCCCCACCACAGCCACAATGGTACAGTCCACTCCTGTACTGCAGTACGTACGAGGACATGCCATTTGGCCCGCTGTTCGGGGGAGAAGGGGTCAGGTGGGGGTGGCGGTGGAATTAGAGAGACATATGGGAGGCTGGTGGGGGGGGATGGATAGATTAAAGGCAGCAGGGAGGAGGGATGAGGAGCTGGACCAGGGGAGTGACAGATGTGTGAGAGCGGAGATGCTGTGATGGAAAAGTCCTGCAGCTACACACACACTCTGACCCTGTGTCGAATCAGTGTGTTACATTTACATCCTTTATCTTTCACCACATTCTTACTTTAGCTTCTCCTCTAATATACATCCTGACCAGCTGTAATACATCCTGACCAGCTGTAATACATCCTGACCAGGTGTAATACATCCTGACCAGGTGTAATACATCCTGACCAGCTGTAATACATCCTGACCAGCTGTAATGCATCCTGACCAGCTGTAATGCATCCTGACCAGCTGTAATGCATCCTGACCAGCTGTAATGCATCCTGACCAGCTGTAATGCATCCTGAGAAGATTTTACTGGCAGGTTTTTCTCACTAAGACCTTTTTCTTGTTATCACTTCTACTTTTACTACAGTTGCTTGTCCCTTTGACTCAGCATTAAATAGGTGCTCTTTTTTGTGTGTCTTCTTTGCTTCCTGGATTGTCCAGGTGTTTCTACTGCTTGTGCACAATCTTTACCTGCATTTCTGCAAACAGGGTCAAAAACACTACCAAATGAATTAAACGTCAGCGATGGAAGAAAGTGAGAGATGGTGTTCTATATAATTTAAAGACAATCTATCACTCAGGAACTGATACACTTACAGTATAGTCTGTATTTAACTTGAAGTCAGTTTGCAATAGTAAATGCATTGAATTGTAAAACTGAAGTATTGATTGAACGACGTCTAAATAATGGAACATTTGCACTCACTGATCGTTATATTCAATATCAAACTTTAAGCTCTTATGTAATAGTTTATTCTAGTTGAGGTCCAGTGTGTGTGTGTGTGTGTGTGTGTGTGGGGGGGGGGGGGGTGCGTGTGCGTGCGTGTGTGTGCGTGCGTGTGTGTGCGTGTGTGTGTACAGCACCAAAGGCACACCATATGGAGCACCTATCTTGTGCTCATTAGTAGTGTAGGCTGGGAGGGGTAACCTGTTCATGCACACACACACACACACACACACACACACACACACACACACACACACACACACACACACACACACACACACACACACACACACACACACACACAGATGCTGCCTGATGTTCCTGGTGTTTAATTTGCCCTCTGCCTAGTTATTGGGCCAAACTAAGTCGTTTTGAACTTGAATTGACTGAATTTATTTGAAAATGTGATTATTAACACATACTGTACATACTATAATGTGTAATATATGTTTACATGTATATTTAAGAAGTACAATATAAGAGACATGTTTCAGGTGTGGGCCATATTCCATTATGCTTTTTGAATTTGCTGCGGGCCAATTCAAAATGGACCACAGGCCTCAGTTGGGCCTCGCCCACATAAAATCAATTTCAAGGACCGCCTACTTCCATCTACGTAACATTGCAAAAATCAGGCATATCTTGCCTCAAAACGATGCAGAGAAACTAGTCCATGCATTTGTTACTTCAAGGCTGGATTATTGTAACTCTTTATTATCAGGGAGTACCAAGAAGTCAGTCAAGTCGCTTCAGCTGATTCAAAATGCTGCAGCTCGTGTACTAACCAGAGTTAGGAAAAGGGACCACATTACTCCTGTTCTGGCTGCCTTACACTGGCTCCCTATAGAACACAGGATAGAATTTAAAGTTCTTCTTCTCGCCTACAAAGCCCTTAATGGGCAGGCACCATCTTACCTTAAAGAACTCATTATACCCTACTGTCCTACTAGGGCATTGCGTTCCAAGAATGCAGGGTTGTTGGTTGTTCCTAGAGTCTCTAAAAGTACAAAGGGAGCCAGAGCCTTTTCTTATCAGAGCAAACTAGGGTACTGCAAGACAAGAGAGCTTAAACTACTGGATAGAAATATTTACATTGAATCGCGAGTGTGGTGTGGGTAGATCGCGGACCGTTAAAAAAACCAAAACAAATACAAATAAAAATAATAATGTTTGAAAAATACGTTTTTAGATGTAAACCTATCATCCACCAGCCCGTTAGCAGGTGCCACTTGATTGACGTATATTTGAGACACCTCAATAATGTAATATATTAACCGTGCTTTACATGAACCTCATCATGACACAAGATAGGACGGCAGGACTGCAATTTCCCGTGTTCAGTGAATGAAACAGAGGCAAGTCACCAGACCAATCAGAGAGTTGCATGGAAATACACGTGTGCTTGTGTCATTCAAGCTCGGGTCTGTGTGTGTGTGGCAATAGTGCATTTAGTGTGAGACAGAGCCCTAGAGAGATAAGGGCTCTGGTGTGAGGGAGAGAGGGAGAGAGAGGGACCGGTGCTAGCGGGGACCGTCATGTTAGCATCTGGTTAGCTAGCTGCATTAACGGACATAAGGAGCTGTTTCCACAACAAGCTGGAGGAGGGTCCTCCCCTGTCAGACTGAGGGGCTCAGGTGAGCTAAAGGACTCTCTGAGTGTTTAGAACGGTTTTGTCACAAATTATTCAAAAGATTATTTCCGCGGCACACCTTCATATGATCATTATAGTTATACAATCAATAAGAGAATACATGAAAAACAGGTATGAAATACTATATGGCAGTATAAGAATACAGTTTGAAAGGGGAGTGATTTGTAAAATATCCATAAAGAAAAAGAAAATCTGTTTACAGTTCTGTGTCATATGGGTGTTGAGAGAGGTATCCATAGATCTCTTCATGTTGCTCTCAAAGTGCACCAGATTGATGCTTTCAACTTCAATATTTAAAAAATAGATGAGCACCTCAAGCGACTGGAACTGGTTCTAGGACATTTCAAACAAGAGGGGTTGAAGGCAAAGCTGGAGAAATGCCATTTCTTCCAACAAGAGGTGCAGTACTTGGGACATGTTATATCTGCAGCAGGTGTTTACCGACCCAAAGAAAATTGCGGCTGTGGCTGAGTGGCCCAAACCAGGTACTGTGTCACAGCTAAGGTCTTCCCTCGGGTTTTCCAGCTATTATAGTCGCTTTGTTGAGGGGTTTGCCAAGTTGGCTGCACCTCTCCACAATTTAGTGGCGGAGCTGACCGGGAAGAGGAAGAAGAATTCCAGCGGTCGGGATGTTGATCTGAGTGATGCATGGACAGCTCAGTGTGAAAACGGCTTTAAGGACCTCAAGGCAATGCTGGTATCCTCACCTGTACTCACCTATGCTGACTTTAAACTTCCATTCATTTTAGAGGTGGAAGCCAGCCATGACAGATTGGGAGCTGTCTTATCCCAGGAGCAGGAAGGGAAGGTCAAACCCATTGCATACGCCAGCCGCAGTCTACACCCAGCTGAGAAGAACTATAGCTCCATGAAATTGGAGTTTTTGGGCATGAAGTGGGCCATGATACAACAGTTCCGTGAGTACCTGCTGGGTCATAAATGCGTAGTTTGGACTGATAATAACCCCCTCAGCCATTTAGGGACTGCACAATTGGGGGCCACAGAGCATCACTGGGTAGCTGAGCTGGCGGTATTTGATTACACCGTGCGGTACCGCCCAGGACGCACCAACCAAAACGCTGATGCCTTGTCCAGGCAATGCCCCTCAAATTACATAGTGGTAGTCGGACCAGGAACCCCAGTTCCAAAGGCTGTGCAACAAGCAGCTGTGAATGACCCTGTGCTTGCAGCCCAGTCCACTATCTCTGCCGTTCCTGAGAGGTCAACTGCTGACTTGGTTGCACTGCAGGGTGCTGATCCCACCATATGCACAGTCCTTCCTTTCTGGAGACAGCAGCGGATGCCAGGGCGGATGGAAAAGATGAGTCTTCCCCCTGCAGCCCTTGGGTTGTTGTGCCAGTGGGACCGCCTCATGATGAAACAGGACCTCTTGTATAGGACATACCAGCGGCCTGATGGGGGAGAGCGTGTTGACCAGCTGGTTCTTCCCGAGTGCTTGAGGGAGGAAGTGTTTCAGCAGCTGCACAACCACCATGACCATCAAGGTATCGAGCGCACTACTGAGCTGATCCGACAGAGATGCTACTGGCCAGGTATGAGACGAACAATCAAAGACTGGTGTCAACTGTGTGAGAGATGCAGTGTTGCTAAGAATACACAGCCACAAGTCAAAGCCCCCATGGGCCATTTGCTAGCCTCAAGACCTAACGAAATACTGGCTATAGATTTCTCTTTCTTAGAGCCTGCTAGGGATGGGAGAGAACAAGTCTTGGTAATGACTGATGTGTTCTCTAAATTTACCCAGGTCATCCCTACTCGTGACCAGCGAGCTGCTACAGTGGCGGAGGTGCTTGTTAAGGAGTGGTTCTACAAGTATGGTGTCCCAGCTCGACTGCACTCTGACCAGGGTCGCAGTTTTGAGAGCACAGTCATCCAGCAACGGTGTGATCTTTATGGCATTAAAAAGTCGAGAACCACCCCCTACCATCCACAAGGTAATGGACCATGTGAACGTTTTAATAGAACTCTGCACAACCTTCTACGCACCCTGACCATTGAACAGAAGAGCCGATGGCCAGAATATCTCCAACAGGTCGTGTTTAGCTATAATACTACTCCACATCAAACCACAGGTAAATCCCCCTTCTTTTTGATGTTTGGCCAGGAACCCCAGCTTCCAGTAGATTTCCTATTAGGTCGTGTGGAAGAGCCTACGGCAGGAGAGGTCTGTGACTGGGTCCGGGAGCATCAACGACGGCTCCAGGTAGCAGGTAGCGATGGTGTCCGTGACAGGATGAGACATGCAGCAGCCCAGCGAAAGGAGAGAGCAGATAAACAAGCCCAGGAGGATTTGTTGCCAGCAGGACAGCCTGTCTACCTGCGGGATCATTCCCATAGAGGAAGGAACAAAATCCAAGATGCTTGGACCCCTCGAGTCTTTCAGGTGGTGAGACCTCCTGAGCCAGGAGGTGCAGTGTATGCTGTTGCACCACAAGAGAGGCCAACCGAGGTACATCGAGTTCATCGCTCAATGCTTAAGCCCGTTCCTGGTTGTCATCCTGCTGTGGAGGAAAGAGCCCCTAGTTCACGGACAAGGAGTATCAAGGATGAAGAGGAAGGAGACCTGGTGGTTGTGGTTCATCCTGCTGTTGAGGAAAGAGCCCCTCATCCTCTTAGAAGGCATACCCTGCCCAGGGTTGCCTCAATGGCTCGTCCTTCAACACTGATGGCAACTCCTGCAGAGTTTCCCCATGTGACAATGGCTGGCCCAGCCCCCAGTCCTGATGTGGCAAGGAGATCTGCACGTGATACGGCTGTTAGACACTCTAACCCTCACCATTTGCCAGTGGCAGTAGGGAATAGAGCAAGTGGGGCTACAGCTTCCCAGTTACCTAGCACTAGCAGTTCTACCTTAGCCTACTTTTGACCTTGGTTTTAGTCAATTGTCGGGTCGCCAATTTAAGAACCTGGGGTAGAATGTAGCCGACCATAGAGGTAAAACACTTTTCGGCGACCGTAGTATTGCGCCACAGAGGTACCGCCCACTTCCGCATTCCCTTCCCTTAGTAAACAATATTTATACAGCTGATAACCGATAGTTCTTTCCCGTTCGACCGAGACGTTTCCGGTAAGTCTCCACAATTATCGAGTTAGTGGCATGTTAGGCTCTGGGTGTTTAACTTTTACACATTACTCCAGCAGACTGTAGCTTTGCCTGTGACGGTGATATGACCGGCGGTATTGTGTGTGTGAGGGGCTGCGCCATCCGAGGGACATAAGGTATGCACGATCATGGCTTTTTACAAAGACTATGATCATGGCAGCATTTCTGTAACATGTGCTTTGTTCTTTTATAGATTGTCCGCCACTGCTGTTTTGTTTTACCGTTCTGTTTCCCTTATTTTGGTTTGTTATAGTTGTTCGTTTTGATGCTTTTGTTTACATTGTTGCTCCAATTCCTAATCTCCCAAGAGTATTAGTGTTTTTACTATCTCAATGAATTGATGTACTTTTGTGTCTTTTGTTGAGGGATCCAGCACCCCTGACGTGAGCGGCAGCCTTGGGAGTTGGGATTCAGCGGTGTAAGGCCCTCACGTGCACTTCACTGCCCTTTAAATGTGTGTGTGTTTAGTTAATTTTGCACTTTTCTTAATTTATCACTTTCTTTTCAGTTGCTGTGTCTGTACTGGGCACGTGTGAGTGGCGGTGAGTAGTATTCAGATTTGACCTGCTTGTTTCCCCCTCCCAACAGTAACTGTCTGTGCCCATTTAGTAGTTTTTTATACGCTGGATACCATTTTAAATAGCATAGTAGATGAATTCCTAATAAATTGTTGTTGTTTTTACTGGTTAAAATATTGTTTGTAAATGTGTCTATTTGATAATAAATGTCATACTCTTGGGAGAAAATCCTTGTCTTAAGCCTTTTTGTTGACTGCCAACTGTATCGTGTTTTCTTTAAATTGAATCTGTGGAGTTTTTGCTGTTTGATCAAGTTGAGTCAGAGGGCAACTTTGATCAGTAGAACAGCTAAACTTTAGGCCGTGTGCGCGGCCGCGGTTACACAACCTTCCCATGTGAATCCTGCGCACAGCGTTATAAATTAGGCCCCTGGTCACAGACCCCCCCCCTTAAGGCCGCTACACACCAACCTGAGACCAAAGAACGCGTACCGAAGGCGTCCCGACTTTTACGTCCGCCTACGCCGCCCGCCTACGAACACACCGCAAAGACTTCAGTTGACGAGTAGCAATAACTGTCCTTACCAGCAGGCAGCGGTAGTGTGTATTCGTCATTCAAAAGAGGAAACAACGGGAAGACAGACTATACACAGAGAGAAGAAGAACAGGCTGCGTGATATAAACAAACAACAAATAGCGTCTGGGTTCCATTTTCACTCTCTCTCGTCGATCGAAAACATGTAAACATAAAAAAGAAACTCGTGCGTCCAGGTGAGATGAAAATGAAAAAGATTAACCGTCTGCGTGTGCCTTCTTAATCGTTTGTTTTGGTCCCTCACTTCCGCTTTGCTTCTCATGCACTGACTCGCTAAGCTGAACAGCCAATCAGAGTGATTTATTTGTCCCAACTTTCTTTGGCCTCCCGCGGGAGGTGTGAAAATGTGCCGTAAAGCAACGACGGTGCGGGACACACCAACCTGAGTAGGGCGCCGCGAATGCCCGACTGCCTCTGTCGGCCTCTAACGGCCTCTGACGGCCTCTGACTCCCATAATCGGGGAGGTGTGTCAGGGCCTTTAAATATACAGTCTGTATATGGTTGGAACCAACCGGCCTTAATCCTTTCATTCCCATCAAAGCCACACCAGTAGATTTGATCTAGATCGGGAGTAGGAAGTCATATATGTCCTCAAACACCCACACCCCACACACACAGACACACACACACACTCCCTTAATCCAGTGGTAATGGATGACGGAGGATTACATGGGGCGTAATCTGTCAGCCTGAGAAGAGGCAGACATACTTCTTAATATCCTGACTTCTGAGTTATAAAGAGTCTACAGTCATCAACAGCGTATCGCAGGCTAACAAGGATGTGGCGTGTTATCAGACAGTGTCAACACTTTAGGATTCAATTGTCCGTCTCTTCATGTGTCATGTTGTTCTCATCAGAACACACTGCAGTTGGACAGCCTGTATGCTACTCACACACACCACATCTGAAAGTATATCTAACCTTGGTACTTCACTTCATTTCTTAATGGATCTTAAACTGCTGATTCATTCTCCTGACGGTGGCTCTTTCAGTTGCTCTTAAATTACTTTAACCAATCAGTTTAATTCTCCCTGCCTGAAACAGAGCAGCTCTGTTCACTTCTCTTTGGGGGCTGAGAGACTCAGTTTGGAACTGTTCTGGACCACGGTGGCAGGACACGATGTGCATGCTTTAGTACTGTCTCATCTACCAATTCAATATTCTTGTATTTTATATGGAATGTTGGATATTTAACTTTTCCCCAAAAAATTACAAATAACACAGTCCTTTACAAATAAATAGCGGTAAAATTAAAGAACGAATAAACTCAAGCACTGTAAATGACTGACAACTATGGGCTCAGAACAGTCTCATAATACACACATGCACACAAAAGGATTCACACTTGTATTTCATGATCCGATAAAGGAGTCACACTTGTGTTTTTCAATGCACACACAAATGTGTTCCGTTTCAAATACATGTAATTAAATTCAAGTTTTACATATGTATTTTTGATCCACACATATGTGTTTCCCGCTTTCTGTGCATGGATCGCTGTGCATTCGTGTGTGGGTTTTTTGAGACTCCCCTGACGGTCACCTGATTCATACGTGTAATCAAAGAACATCTTTGAGAAATGACCCCTTACATTATTACTTCTGGTGATGTTAGAGGGGGGGGGGACAACTTGAGGCTTAAAAATATGAGATAATCCATAATCTTCAGTGTGGTTAGCTATGCATCTTCCAAAACTTCCAATGACCTTGTCCTGGACATAGTTTCTACAGTATAAACTGTGCAACAGTACAGTAGGCCCACACAAACTGATGCAGAACACTGGTGCTTTGGGAACACTCAAATGATTGAATTTCCATTTAAAATCAGGAGATTAAATACGAACATTATGATTGTGTGTGTGTGTGTGTGTGTGTGTGTGTGTGTGTGTGTGTGTGTGTGTGTGTGTGTGTGTGTGTGTGTGTGTGTGTGTGTGTGTGTGTGTGTGTGTGTGTGTGTGTGTGTGTGTGTGTGTGTGTGTGTGTGTGTGTGTGTGTCATACTTGCCAACCCTCCCGATTTTCGCTCGCCCGGTTTCCTCCCGGGGTCATATTTCTCCTGCATTTCTCCCGATTTCTGACAAAATCAGATTTACTCACAACTGTTTCCACTCGGACTTGAATACAGCTACACCATTGTTTGGTTTCCATGGTAGCGCGTCTCTTTAGCAGCGCGCATAACTCAAAGTCTGAGAGGGGGAGGAGTCACAGAAAACTGAACAAGAATCGACAACCCGACCCTCTGCTCACTCCTTTCCTGTAAAATACAGGTCCAGCCCACACATGCTCCATGGTGCTACAGGCATTTCCCTTACAACTACAATAAGCATGTACATGTTAATCTACAGCTCCGGCGATCCACCCGGAGTCTCCACCTGCAGACGCAGCCATCCTCATCAACTACTGACTGTAGCGTCACCTTGGATACGAGTCCAAACAACTCACAGACTGCATCGGGCGCTGAAATTGCCGCCCTGTGACCATCAGATCTGACGACGCTGATTGGCTGAAATTATGTTTTGGTGGCATAGTTTGCAGATAGCAACAGTCAGCAATGTGTTGGCTGCTGCTGCTCTGGCTGAGGGCTCCTTTCTTAGCGCCCAGACGAGAGAGGGCGCTAAGAAAATATAATGTACTGACTCGCTAAGCTGAACAGCCAATCAGAGTGATTTAGTTGTCCCGACTTTCTTTGGCCTCCCGCGGGAGGTGTGAAAATGTGCCGTAAAGCAACGACGGTGCGGGACACACCAACCTGAGTAGGGCGCCGCGAATGCCCGACTGCCTCTGACGGCCTCTGACTCCCAAAATCGGGAAGGTGTGTCAGGGCCTTTAAATATACAGTCTGTATATGGTTGGAACCAACTGGCCTTAATCCTTTCATTCCCATCAAAGCCACACCAGTAGATTTGATCTAGATCGGGAGTAGAAAGTAATATATGTCCTCAAACACCCACACCCCACGCACACCCACACACACACACACACACACACACACACACACACACACACACACACACACACACACACACACACACACACACACACACACACACACACACACACACACACACACACACTCCCTTAATCCAGTGGTACTGTGACAGTGCAGTACAAAACTGATGACGGAGGATTACATGGGGCGTAATCTGTCAGCCTGAGAAGAGGCAGACATACTTCTTAATATCCTGACTTCTGAGTTATAAAGAGTCTACAGTCATCAACAGCGTATCGCAGGCTAACAAGGATGTGGCGTGTTATCAGACAGTGTCAACACTTTAGGATTCAATTGTCCGTCTCTTCATGTGTCATGTTGTTCTCATCAGAACACACTGCAGTTGGACAGAAAGTATATCTAACCTTGGTACTTCACTTCATTTCTTAATGGATCTTAAACTGCTGATTCATTCTCCTGACGGTGGCTCTTTCAGTTGCTCTTAAATTACTTTAACCAATCAGTTTAATTCTCCCTGCCTGAAACAGAGCAGCTCTGTTCACTTCTCTTTGGGGGCTGAGAGACTCAGTTTGGAACTGTTCTGGACCACGGTGGCAGG